>NW_011888980.1:1061482-1063427 GCF_000151845.1 Pteropus vampyrus | reverse complement strand
TTGTTGATCAACGCTCCTTCCTGTCCCTGCCTTTGTGAAACCCTAATTTGCCTTGTCTTGGAGAGTCATTACCTTGGTTCTCCTCCCACTTCTTCCTCACTCTTTGCTGGCTTCTCTCATCTAGGTCAGAGCTTCTCAAACTTTCATATGATACAAATCACCTGGGGTTCTTGTTAAATTTAAGACACCGATTCAGCAGGTCAGGTGGGGAGGGCTGAGATTGTATCTTTCTAACAAACTTTGTGGTAATGCCTGTGCTGCTGGGCTATTGATGGCACTTTGAGTAGCAATGCTGTAAAGAAGATATTCTCCAAGATTCTGCCTTTCATTTTTTCCTTCTCTCTCACACTGATATCATTGTTAGGCTGATAACTTCCCAATTTATTTTCTAGTTCAATCCTCTTTCCCATATTTCAAAACCTTTATGTCTAACTTGTTAGTGTCCACTTCTATCTGGCTGTCTCGACAACCTTCAAACTTTTTAAATGTCCAAATCTAAACTGATCTCTCAAAAAGCAATTTCTACTCTATCTCTAATTCTCTCTTTTCTATCTTATATACTTATCTATAAACTTAAAACCTCCACTATCTTCGATTTTTCTCTTCCTCCACATATTAACCTTCATATATGTTCTCATTAGCCCCTCTTGCTGTAAATCCAATTAATCGATTACCAAATTCTGTAGAGTCTGCTTCCACATTATATTTAAACGATGCTCTTTTAAACTTCTCCTGCCCTACCTTTAGTTCAGACTTATCATTACTTTTCATCTGGCCTATTGCAGGTCTATCTGGCAGTTTTCCCTCTAATTTCTGTATCCATTCACAGAGAGATCAAAGAAAAGCTGTGCTTTTCTTACCCAAAACTTTTAAAGCACAAAACTAAAAAATACTGAAATACAAATTCTTCTACTTGGTATCTTGGGCCCCATTCTCCTTTGTCTCTGCCACTTCTCAACATGCTCTAGAGTCTTATCATTTGCTTTTTCCTGAACACGACTTTCATTGATTCACCTTCATATGTTCTCAAGCTATCCCTTATTGCTGTGAAGCCTTCCTCATCTCTTTCACGGTCAATCCCAAATGGTTTTCCATGCTGTCTTTCTTTCCTGATCCCCCAGACAGATGGGTTCTTTGATCTTCTGCAGTACTCTATTTTTCACAAGCCACCTATCATGGTTTGTCTTTTATATGTGTTTTATCTTTGGTTTATTCCTTACTCTCTGAAGGCAAGTATGACATCTTCAACTCTCTTCTGTAATCCCGCAGCATTTTACCCATAACGGCCGGTGTGTCTACTACTAGTTCAAAGTGAGTTAGGGAGATAGTGTAGTGCAATAGTAAGCAGCACAGAATTTGAAGTCAGTACAGCTGGATACTGGCTCTGCCATTTACTAGCTGTGAGGCTTTCGGTAAGTCACTTACCTTGGCTTGTAGCATTACTACCTGATACAGCACCAAGGGAGAGAACGTGAAAGTGCTATGTTAACTCTACAGAGAAACGACTAAGTTCCTTACAGAGACCTGATGCAGTCTTGCCATTCAAAGCTTGAATCGCAGGACCACTCTTACTTCACTAACTGGAGATCGAGCCCCGAGTGGCTGGGAACCTGGACCACCGGGTCCCGAGGCTCTTGCCCACTCTAGGGCCCTCTAATTGCTCTCTGTGACGCAGGTGAAGCCATCGAACTGCGGGGGGAATGGCCTGGAGTCCTATTCTCTCGGGAGGCCTCCCTCCTTCCACGCTCTCTGGGAAAGCCCTTCTCTTCCCGGTAACCCCGAAGACCGCGGCTCCGCCGCCTACGTGAGACGTTTGGACCCTGCCCGGCCCCCGTAGCTCCCCTTCTCCAGCAGGTGGTTCTGGTCCTCTCCCCCACCTCGGGGCGCTCACGTCACCGGCGAACCTCTACCCACGCGCCAGCGCCGCAACCAACCGAGAAAATAA
>NW_011888980.1:988018-1057175 GCF_000151845.1 Pteropus vampyrus | reverse complement strand
CGGAGGGCGGGCCCGGTTCACGGGGATCCGCTCCGGCACCCTGAGGTGGTAGCGGCGGCTCGGCCGCGCTGCTCCGTGCGCTCGGGGCGAGGGGACTCGGACTGAGGCAACGGGCCCCGCTGGCCGGAGCCGCCGGGCAGAGGGCGCGGGAGGGCCGCTCCTCGGGAAGGGCCGCGGCCCCGACGCTCGTTGCAGGGCTCGGGGGCGGCGGAGAGCGACCCGCGCCGACCCCAGACCCCTGCTTTGGGGCCGTGGCTTCGCCTCCTGACATCCCGTTGGGGCCGAGGGCTACCGCGGTCGCGGGGCCGCCGAGTGACAGGTGCCGCCGCCCCCTCCCCGCCGTGGGCATCGCGCTCCTTCTTGGGGAGCCGGGCGCTCGGAAATTTCTGGAGCGACATCCTGACTCGCTGTTTTCTCCCTTTCAGGTTTTTGTAGCCGCTTCTTTGCTCGAGTTAGGTCTCACCGAGCCCTATTTCTTTCTCTATGTACTTTGTGCGAGTAAGTTTTGGAGCATCGGTTAACAGCCTGTGGGTGAAATTTGGCTTTCGTTCATGAATGAGGTATAGTGAATTACTTTTTGAATAAAGTGCTCCTCCTCCTCTCCGCTAGCTATTGAAAAGTAAATGAAGAGGCTTTTAAATTGTTTGTTTGTTTTGCTATTGTTTGGAACAAGCAGTCTTATCAGAATTTTGTCAGGTCTCTAACATTTAAGGTGCTTAGTAGATATTGAACAGTCAAGACAAAAAAAGGCCTATTAAATATTTTTTCTGTCCAGCTTCTTTTAGATTTTTTATTCTTAGCCACATTTTACAATCGAATAGTTACAGCTTTCATTAGAATCACTGATGATAGATCTCTTTTTTTTTTTTCCTGAAAAGCCAGTGAAATTTTTTTCTACACCATTCAGTATTGTCTATGTAGTAAATGTGCTTGTGATTGTAACCGGAATCATAAATAAATTTGACATTGCAACTATATCAGAGAAACTTTACAGGAAATTAAGATATAAAAATCTTTAATTTGTGGAAATATAGGGTTTTTTTTTCTCCTCTCAGGTTTATAACACTATAGCTGGTATTAGTCAAATCCTAATCAATGGAAGATATTCTTAATTGTCATAAATGGTTACAACAGACTTATCCATAAGATTCCAAATAGTGGCTTCACTCTGTAGACCAAAAGCAAGAAACTAGAAGCTAACCAAAAGAACATTGGGGCAAATGAAAATAACGTATGCTTTATTCAGGGGAGAAGTCCTCAGTACTTGTTTATACTTTTTACTTGGATTTTTCAGCCCATGGAAATTAGGCATCGCTGATCGGAGAGGGGAAGCAGTATTTATGAAGAAAAAAATGGAATTTAAGGCAAACATATTAAGTATATGTGATTTGTTTGTAATAATTGTGTTAGCAAAGTTTTGGTATACATTTGGCACTTGGTTGTGATCCTTCATTTATAAGAAGCTGAAGTTATTTGAGGAACAGAGCATGAAATAATACAATTTTTAAATTTCACCAGGTATTAAATCACTGATGCTCAATGCCATTTCATTTTATGCTGGTTTTTTTTTTTTTTAATGTAAGCTACATTTCAATGAGACCACACTCATTGGCATCTATATTGTATTAATTTTTTTATTGGACAAACTGATTGATAATGTTAATGGAAGAAGAGGACTGTAATTCACTTTGTAAAAAGGCATCAATTTGGTTGTCTTAGAGGATTTTATACATGTACATCAGTTTTGAAGTACCCTAACTGCGGTTTCCTGTACTGAGGTATGGCCACAGCTACCATCTTTCTTTAACCTAGAGAAGTCATAGTCTAGAGGGATGAGGTCATAGTGGCAGTGGTCCTCAGAACTTTGGTAGAGGAGACCAACAGTAGCAGTGATTTTGAAATCGTGCCGCTTGGAGTTTAGGCTATTCATTTTTAGAAGTAGTTTAGTTTAAGAACCTGATGTAGCCTAATTCTTTTAAATCCACACTTTAAAACCAATTATGTTTTCCTAAACAAATGTTTCCTAAACAATATTAGTTGTAGAATGGCACTTATAATGAAGTAACTTTGAACTTCTAATAATCTTGAATTAATATTTGTATTATGGGAATTGAGGATTATGTATAGTGCATTTTGCATTTTCTTTTGCTGTCCATTCTGCTTTAGAGTATGTCTTTCAATGCATGTATAGCTTTGTACTTTGGGAATATGCATATTTAAAAAAAATTCAGATGCAATAAATTTATGTCATGCATCAGGTCTTGTGGTATTTGTTAGGGATAGAAAAAAGAGGCCCTTTCCGTTCAGGATCTTAAAATATGATGGAGATACAGAAGTTTAAGGATTATAGAGGGCTAGGCATAACAGTAAACGATAATTTTAAATAATTCCATTGAATAACAAGAATAAGTGTATAGTACAGAAATATTACAGAGGAGAGAATGACTAATTCAAAGGGCAAGTCAGAGAAAGCTTTATAGAAATACCTGAGTAGGATTTTGAAGCATAAATACAAGTTTCAAGTGGAAGAGATGGAGGGCATTTTAGGCAAAGGGAATAGCATAAAGATACAAAGAAGTAAAACTAACGTGTTCAGAAAATTTTAGGTAGTTTGTTTTGCTGGCACAAAATCTGAGGAAGACAGTGCTTATAAAAAGCCCTAACATATTTAATAAGTTATTTAATAAGTTAATGTTTAATAAGTTAAATAAAATTACTAAATTTTTATCAGTGGTGAGCTACCTACATATTTATATTTGTGGACTTACTTGTTTTTTGTGCATTTTGACCTGAATAATTTGTTTTTTAATTGTGAATTTTCTTCCTTCACAATTACTTAAATTAGCCTGTAAGTTATATTTAAAATGAGACTCACAGGAAATAGGAGAAACATATGAAGTAATCATTAGATTTCTGGATTAAAAACCTAATTCGTGTAGCATTTTAGCAATATGTAAATGTCTGTTTTATAGCAGTAGCCACCACATTCAGAGACTGAGCAACATAGGTAGCTTAGTGCAGGGGTCCTCAACCCCTGGGCTGCTGACTGGTACCAGTCTGTGGCCTGTTAGGAACTGGACCACACAGAAGGAGGTGAGCGGTAGGAGAGCGAGTGAAGCTTCATGTATATTCGTAGCCGTTCCCCAGTACTAGTATCACTGCTTCAGCTCCACCTCAGATCATTAGGTATTAGATTCTCATAGGAGCACTGGTCCCTGGTGCCAAAAAGGTTGGGGACCACTGGTTAGTAGACGTTAACTATACTTAATTTTTTTGTATAGTGTATCTTAAGTCCATATCATTTAAGTGTATATAAATGGCAGAGATTTTAAAGACTGTATGAGAGAGAAAAAAAGAAAAATAGTAGGGGGAGGGAGAAGAGCTCTATTTGAATTTATTCTCATATCTTAGATATGACTGTAGATGGCGATACAGAAGTTTAAGACACAAGACTGAAGGAATACCTAACCCTAATCATGCCCTGAAATGGTATCTTTAAGAAGCCTGATTTTTTTCATGGTTTGCCTATTCGTTTTTCTCTTCCGGGTTTTAAAAAAAAGTTAACAAATGAATTCCTGAATTGTATAATGTAAGTATCTTTTTGCAAATTCTGAAAAATTTGTTAAGGAAAGTAATGTTCTCTTAAAAACACAACATAATCAATCTTTGGCATTTATCTTTTGCATCACTAATCTAAAGGACCTAAGGCATCTCATTGTCAATTCTGACCTGTAGTTGCCCTTTTTAAGTTTGACACGGGGCAGAAAAAAAAAAAATCAATATTGCATTGATTACATCATGTTTACCTTTTTGAATTGGGTATAGATGACCATTTTCCTTTTTCAAGGTAAGACTTTTTTTCTTATAGAAGAAATGTGGTCATTGTAGAATATTTGAGGAAATAGTGAAAACTATAGAAAGGAAAATAAGCCTAATAAGTAGTCCTAAGCATTTTCTTCTTTTTGGTATGTATGTAAATAATAACATTTATAGATTGGGGATTATTTTTATATTTTTATTCCTTTTCATTTAAAATTTACATTTCCCCCTCTTCTGAAGTACTGGGTAGTGTACTTTTTGACATGGTGCATAGATTTCTTTCATGGCTGTTGAGGTAGATCATGTGTTGAATGTTATGTACTATATGTAGCACAGATGATTGAGCCCTTCCTTGATGATTGTCCCATCTCTTCACTCTCAGCTGCTAAGTAGAGCTATTCTTTAATATTTACTATTATGTAAAGTATAGTAAAAGTGGTTGCCACTATCCTGTTCTCTTTTTTTTGTATTCCTACTCCTGACTGAAATGGGATCATTTATAGCAGCAGTCCCCAACTTTTTTGGCACCAGGGACCAGTGCTCCTATGAGAATCTAATGCCCGATGATCTGAGGTGGAGCTGAGGCAGTTATGCTAGCACTAGGGAGTGGCTGCAGATACAGATGAAGCTCCCTTTGCTTGCTCACCACTCACCACCTGCTGTGCGGCCCAGTTTCTAACAAGCCATGGGCCCGTACTTGTCTGCAGCCTGGAGTTTGGGGACACCTGGTTTATAGGTGAGCCCTTTTCCATTCTACCCTTTCATAAGGTAAAGTATTTTAGTACATGAGTTGCCAAGGTGTAGCATAGGTAGCTGCCTCCTCAGAAAATCAATTATTTTGTCTTTTGAGTGTTTATCATTATTTTCTCAGTTTAACAGTATTTGTTCTAATGCTTTCTTTTCATCTTGTATTTTTGTCTTTCATTATTTCTTTTCATTTTTTCAACAAACACATTGTTTGCTATGTGCCCACTATTTAAGACATAGTCCTTACTGTGACTCTTGGGTTTCAGGTAGATTGGTATTTTTCTTCTGCAGTATATTAGGTGTAATCTTTAGGTCTGACTCTTTTCAGTGGCTCACTGCTCAACTACTACTTCTCAATGTGTAATAACTTTTTGTTTTTTTCATTTCAAAGATTAAAACCTTAGCTTTTAGAAGGGCCAGGTGTTGATTTGTTTCAAAACACTTTTTGTAATGGAGTCAGACATGCTTAGCCCAATTTTTAAACAGCTTATGCCAATTCTTCTGTGCTTCATAGGACCTCAAGACTTATTTTAGTTAACCAGAGGAAGAACACCAGTAGATGTTAACATTTGAGTACTTCTGCTGTACTGGCTACTGTTCTAAGCACTTTATTTATATAACTTATTCAATCTTTGCAACAACTCAATGAGGTAGGCATTCTTGTCCCTGTTTCACAGGTGAGGAAACTGAGAGGTCAGGTTGCTTAAGGGGCTCACAGTAAGCAGCAAGTTGATTTGACCAGGCATTCTTGCTCCAGGTCAACACTCTTGTGTTAGAACTTTTCTGCCATGTGACTTATGCATTACTAACGTAAAGGACCAGTGGCATCTCATTGTCCCCAAACTGAGAGGGGGTCAGTGGTGTCTCTATAGAACTGGGTGGAAAAAAATGGATTACATTTTCTTTATAGTAAATGATTAGGATAGGTAAAAACAAAAAGTATATTAGGAAAAATACTAAATGTTGAATTTATATAAAACTTCAAAATCTTTTCATGTTTCTAATGAGAAGACTGTGCGTGTGTCCATGAACATAAATTTTTAAATAAAATTTATCCATGAAATTAGAATGCATAATTTCTGTTCCAGACTTTTAAATTATACTTTCTTTTTATTGAATTTCCATTAAATTTTATTTGGAAGTGAATAGGTAACAAAACAAATCATTTTTGCTGTATAACCATTCAGTAATTTATAAGTTAAAATTATTTTAAAGAATCAAAAATCCTTTCTTGAAAATGTAATACAAATTTTTTTCTGACAAAATGAAAGTAATTCAAATTCAGTTGGACTTTTTAACTTCAAGTGTTTTAAATAATGATGAAGCTCTAATTTGCAGAAAGCATGTGCGTTGTTTGAGTAGTCACCTTGCAGCTAGATTTTATGCCATTAAAAAGACATGTCACTGGCAAGTAGGGGGAAATGTCTGCTATTTGTGAATATAGAGATTTCAGGCCATTGCTTAGAACCTTGCTCAGTAGGAGATTTTGTGCTTCCCTACTTCTGACCCCAGCTGCTGCTCCCTGTATTACATACCTTGTGTTCTGGGCACCTAGAACACAAACTCTTTCAACAGTTCCATGGGCTTATCTGCCATGATGGGTGGCAGTGCATTCTGCTGCTGTCTGATGAAGTAGATTTCCAGGGGATTGAACACTTTTATTGGCACAGTTGACAAATAACTACAGAGCAGCATGTGCAGGAGTTGTCCTCTGGGAAGCATCAGAGGAAGCTGTTTGCATTTGGTGGTAACTGGCCCAGAGTTTCTTAATTCTCCAGGGTTTTCATGGCTGCCCCAAGGACTAAGGAAAACTTTATCTGGGAATATACTGGTAAGGAAACTCTGCCCTATGTCCCAGAAAGAAAATTTCTGTGAATTTCGGAGAGATGTTTCAGAACGGAATTTGTGAACATTTTACTCATGCAGAACAATCCAAATATGAAATTCACAGTTTTGATATCATTCTTAGAATGGAAAAGAAATTCATCTAAGATATCAGTCTTTATAAGGCTACATTATACTGCAGTAACAACTTGAAAATCTCAGCAGCTCAAAACATCAAGGTTGCTTTCTTACTCAAGCTACATGTTCATCACAGGTTAGTAAGAAGAATTTGTTCATTGTGGTTTCAGACTCCACCTGACTGATGGAGACTCCGTCTCAACATATGCTTCCAAAGTCACAGAAGCAGGGGAAGGAGAACATGATGAACCATGTTCTGGCTTTTAAAGCTTTTGAAGGCTTATATTTCACTGGACAAAGTCAGTCACATGGTCTTGTCTGTATTCAGCAGGAGAGTAATACATAATTCTCCTTCAGGGAGGGGCAGCGAATATTCGTGAACAGCTACCACATGCAATTTATAGTCCCAACAGTTAAAATCAAATATAATAATAGTTGTTGAACAACTTTGTTAGCTTATTGTACCTAAAGTGTTCAAAGCAACTAAAACTTAGAAGATTTTAAAATGGCATGTTGAAAATTAAGCTGAATTAATGTTCAGATAATATTTTTAGTCTGGAAATTCTTTTTCATTTTGTAATACTTTTTTCCTTGTAATAACTTAAAAAGCCTCAACTCTTGCAGGAAGAGCCTCAACTCTTGCAGGAAAAATTTAAGCCTAAAAATATGTCATAATTTATTAGTGTGATGTCATTTCTACGTCATGGTATTTTATCTCGATTTCCATGTTTCTGAGCATAAGATCAATAGATTTTAACGTGGTATTATAATAAAAATACTTTGATAACTACTAGATGATATCTTCAGATATCAGCTCTTGTTTTGATTTGCCTTCATTGTTTAACAAAAACTTGAAAGATGCCCAAATAATTTTCTGGATTTTAAGGTTAAGAGGGAAGATTGAACACATGCTTCTCATTTTTGTTCCCTCCTGAAAACATACAAACTATAGTGTGTAGTTAGCTTTCAGAATGGACCTTAATGGTCCCCACTGCCTAGTATTCACACTTTTGCATAGTTCCCTCCCACACTGAATTGGGTGGACATGTGTAAACAATAGGATATTGTAAAATTGACACTATAGCTTATTCAGATATGAGCACTGTGACTTGAGACAGACATGGTAAAACTATAAAGAAAAACAAAGAAGTAATACAAAAATAAGGATAATAGTTATCTCTGGACAGAGAGAGTGGGGGTGATGCTTTTGGGGAGAGGCACAGGCTGGGTTAACATTTTATTAATCTTAGTTCTGAGTAGCTGGAGTGTTCATTTATTTTTTTAAACTTAATATTTTACTCATTTGTGTACCTAATACATTTTAAAATAGAAATAAATTTCTGAGTTTCACAATCTCTTAAAATATTTTCCTTTTGAATTGAAGGAGTACTTAGTCTTCTGATAGTTACAAGGCTTTGAACTTGCAGAGTAAGGTTCAGCATATCTAGATTCAGGTCCTGACTTTGCCATTAACTTGCAGAATAGATGTAGGCAGATCATTTAACCAGTCTAAGCACCAGTTGCTTCATCTGTTAAGCTAAACAATTTGAGTTAGAAATTACTAGAGGACCTTCAATATCCTAAATCTAAGAGATTCTTAAAAAGCTGAAAAAACACTAAATGAAACCACTAGCACTTATGCTTGGAATGGTAGGGTGCACTGAGGCTAGTAAACTAAAAGATAATGTGGAATATGATTTTGAAAAGTTTTCTTTGGTTAAAGGAATTTGAGCTCTCTATTTTGCTGTCAATTCTGTGACCTATTTCAGTCTCTAAGATTAAACTTAAGGTAGCATTTTGTATATAAGACTGTTCTTCCTTTTCTACTCTTTTTTTTTCCCGTCTTAGAAGTTGGGAATAAACGGATACTTTTCTGTTATAAACCATATTGATTTAGGATGTTCTCCATAAATATGTGTATATTATAGCAGTATATTTAAGAGAGGAAAATCATGAGTTATTAAAACTTGTATATGGAAAAATAAATATATTGATGGTAATCTTGCACTAGTCTGTGAAATCTCAATATTTCATTTTTCTATTTTCTGATATAATTTTGTTGTTTACATAAGTTAAAAAGTGTAGGACTTTGGGAACCCAAATATCACTAAATTCAGCATCAGGAGAAATGTATATGTATCTTTGTATATATAATAATATATATTATTGTTCTAGAATCTTGAACAAATTATACTGAGAATGTTTACTCATCTGTCTCCCCTTCTTCCTATGCAGGAATTATTCTTGACAGAAGTATTTTAAAAGAAAAATCCTTGCAATGGCCTCAGCAGTTCTTAGTTCTGTTCCCACTACTGCTTCTCGTTTTGCTCTGTTGCAAGTGGATAGTGGCAGTGGTTCTGATTCTGAGCCTGGAAAAGGCAAAGGTCGGAATACTGGAAAGTCTCAAACAAGCAAAACAACTACAAATGAGAAAAAGAGAGAGAAAAGAAGGAAAAAGAAGGAACAGCAACAGAGTGAAGCAAATGAGGTAAAAGTTTTAATTATTTATTTGCTTTCCCAATAAACCAAGTAAGTATCACGAGGACAGGTACTATCTTACTGATCCGTGTATCCATAGATTCATAGTACCTGGTCCATAGGTACTTGGTAAATATGACTTAAATGAATGGATGTAAATTCATGTGTATTTAAAGTCAAATGAAATGAACATTTAAAAAATGCTTTTATTTTTTCTGACTATAGAAGCTTACATGCTTATTTTAAAAAGTAAGGAAACCAAGGCCATTTATAAATGTAACTAGAGATATAACCAATTAATAATTTAGTATGTGTCTTCTGTATATATATGTTTATATGAATATATAGATATGAGTATATACATATACATTTATATTCATATTTTATTTAAATAAAAATGGGATTATATAATAGACTTTTATTCTGGCTTTTTTTTCTAATTAGCCATTAGCAGTTTTCCATATAAGTAGACTAAGAGCTGCATTATTTTAAATGACTCCACATTATTTAATTTCATGGCTATCTCATACTTTAATTGAACCTTTGTGATAAACATTTAGGTTGTTTCTCCCCACCCTTTTTTAAATTAATATTATAGATAATAGTCCTATGACTAGCCTGAATATACATTTTTATGGTTTTGATGATTATCTCTTTCTTTAGGGTAATAAGTGCATGGCAGGTCCCTCTCCCCTAGACATTCTTAGGATGAGTTACATGACCATTCGTTTTTAAAAGAAATGCTGAGAAACAACTCCAGCCTGTATTTGTTTGTATTTTAATAGAAGTAGCATTCAGGTATATGTAAGGACCTTTTTCAGTATCATTTAATGAGAGAAGTAGTAAAAGTATTTTTTCCCCTATATTCATTTTATAATGTCCCAAGACTTAGAAAAAACCTTTTTATTCTTTATTTCTATTACATTTTCATTACCATTGCTTTCTAAATATCTCTTTAAAATGCTTCCACACAGAGAGTGACTTTAAAAAGTGACTTTCCTAAAGCTGTCATAGCAAAGTACCACAAACTAGATGGCTTAAAACAACAGAAATTTATTCTCTAATGGTTCTAGAGTCTAGAAGTCCAAACCAAGTTATCACCAAGGGCCATGTTCTCCCCAAGACTGAGTAGAACCCTTCCTTGCCTCTTTATAGCTGCTTCTGGCGGCCATCAATCTTTGGCTTGCAGCTGTATCACTCCATTCTTTGCCTCTGTTATTACATGGCATTCTCTGTGTGCATCTTAGTCTTCACCGCTTCTTATAAGGACATCAGTCATATTGAATTAGGGCCCACCCTATGACCATATCTTAACTTGATTACATCTGTAAAATCTCTACTTTTCAATAAGGTCATATTCACAGACACCGAGGGTTAGGGCTACAGCATATCTTTTGGGGGAATACAGTTCAATCCATAACAACTTCTCAGTATTTTTTTCTCATTTCAATTTCTGTATCTCAGGTTATTTTCATTGGGAAGTGGTTTGGGCAGTACAGTTTTAGTTCATTATGTTACTTTGTGGAGTAGCCCTTGTATTTTTCAGGACTAGCAAAGTAGTTGCTAGAATTGCATAAGCTATCTTCCTTCACTATTTTAACTTTTAAATTTGTAAGCTATTAAGCTTTAATCTTTTTGAACCCTATTGTTTTGCATTTTATGAGCACACTTGTTATCCTGTTTTCTACTCCTATAAACTTCTTCCCTTTAGTAAAGGAGAATCATTAAAATGATGGTATAATTCAGTCCATTTTCACTTATTAATCATTTCATCTGGAAATCCACCAACATTATCTCACATACTAGAGAAATTAATATTCTACAACACAAATAGTGACTTTGGAATAGTATATAGAAGTGTCAAACTATTGTTGATTTATAAACTTCCAAAAAATAGTATTTCAGTATCGATAAACCGCATTTAATATATTCTTTGTTTCATAGCTCCGAAATCTTGCTTTTAAGAAAATTCCTCAGAAATCCTCCCATGCCATTTGTAATGCTCAACATGAGCTTTCATTACAAAACCCAGTACAGAAGGATTCACGAGAAGAAAATTGGCAAGAGTGGAGACAAAGAGATGAGCAGGTACAGTTAAGTAAATGAAATTCTTTTACCTTGTTTTTCAGTGAATGTATACATTTTTAAGAGCAGTGCATCTGAATCTATGATACCACTGTTGAGAAGTTGTTTTTTTATCACATTAATTCATATGTATTTGCTGCTTTTAATAAGAGGTTCTGTTTTTTATCTACTGGAAAAACAGATTGATACATTTATTAATTTTATTAGTTTTGACACTTCAAAGCAATTATTTTGTGAGTTTTTAATTCATCTGCTCTTTTACAAATGAGGGAAGATAGAATGACAGGATTAAATTATTTTAAGTAAAAAAATTACATTTATAGGTCCAGAGGTCTTGTTAAAAATACCTGGTGATGATTTTGTTTAAAAAGAAAGTCTTTGAGGGGAAATTTTTCCTTTTTGGCCTTGATATAAAATGGTTCATGGCATTTGTTTGTTTCTTTAACCTATACATATTTTGTTTTTTTTTTATGCCTCTATTAAATAAATTTAATTAATAACCAAATTACATGGATAACTTATTAAGGACAATTTGTTTTTTGTGTTTGATGTCCAAGAAAATAATAAGCCTGGAATGTACTCTAAGACAGTGGTCCCCAACCTTTTTGACACCAGAGACCAGTGCTCCTATGAGAATCTAATGCCTGATAGTCTGAAGTGGAGCTAAGGCAGTGATGTTAGTGCTGGGGAGCGGCTGCAAATACAGATGAAGCTTCGCTTGCTTGCCTAGTATTCACCTCCTGCCATGCAGCTCGGTTCCTAACAGGCTGGTGACTGGTACTGGTCTGTGGCCCGGGGTTTGGGAGATGATGGAAGATGATGTATAGATAGGCAATGAAGAGTTATCTGTTTATCTGTAAAACTGTCATTTGATCTATTGGCAATAAGTATTACTCTAGCAAATGTTTGGCTTAATAGTGTGACTATACTTACCATGCTTGGGTTACCAGGTTTTTATTTATTTTTAATTTTTTAAATTATTTTTTATTTTTCAATTATAGTTGACATTCAGTATTATATTAGTACCCATACATAGTTATTACAATATTATTGACTATATTCCATGTGCTGTACTTTATATCCCTGTGGCTGTTTTGTAACTACCAATTTGTACTACTTAATCTCTTTACCTTTTTCACCTAGCATCTCGATTCTCTTCCATCTGGCAACCATCTTGGGTTACCAGTTTTAAAAGAAGTAGACTATACTAAACTATACTCTTAACATAAACTGTTAATTATAACATTGTCTCTTGGATTTTGTGGTGCCTCAGGCTCATCATTATGAGCTTCAGTTATTACACTAGAGCTGACAAAAATGCTATTTAAAAGATGTTTCCAGGTCCTGGTATACTGGATAAAATCATTTTGTATTTTTCTAGAGGTTTTGTTTGATTCTTTTTTCCTCTTCCACATCACTTTTACGGTTTACAAATATAATAATCTACTTGTTTGGACAGTAATAGAATTTACCAGTGTCTTCACCAGACAGATTTCTCTGAGTAGCCCAAAAGGCATTGGAAAATTAAAGAAGGAAAACTCAATTTTGCAGCAAAATAAATTCCATGTAATATGGGAACTCGAGCAAAGGTGTTTGATTGCCCTTCCTCCTGCCCCCACTGATTGCTTCTAAAACGACCTGGCAATTATGGAAATGGAAATAGTTGACTTGGCCCTGACCCTATATAGAACAGGTGGATAGTACACCACCTGGAATCTGTTTTACTGTGTGGAGTAACATTTTAAATAGGGCAAAAAAAAAAAAAAGCATACAGTTATGGTGCGTATTCTTTTCTCACACGGTAAGAAAACATCACTATGACAAATTCCAGGTATTGAAGGCTGAGTCAGACAAAAAGCTGGATATAGATATTTTGCCTGTTATGTGGCTACTTAGTTCAAACACAAAAGATGAATTATGCTAAAAGTTTCCTATTCCTAAATTACCAAAGTGATAATGTAAATTTATATCAGCTAAGCATAAAATCTGAGAGCTGGCATTAAACAATCAGATAGTAAAGAACCGTCTACTCCACCTACTTATGAGCAAACAGTGGCTCTTAATTGATCTCATGTCAACTGAAGAAAAACTTCTATAACATAAAAGGAAAAGAACATTGTACATAGTGTCCAAAGTAAAGGCACTTTGAAAAAGATTTGCTGCAGAGAACAAAAGTAGATTTTAGATGGCAGTTGTTTTTTGCTTTAATAAAAACCAAGGGTCTAGAACATTTTGTAAAAGTCAAAGAAATAGTAATGTTTTATAATAAGGTGAAATAGTAGACTGAGATGAAAAAGTGGCTAAGAGACATGAATTGAAAAGAAGATGGGTGAAATAAAAAATTGGGGAAGTCAAATCATAGCAGAACTAAAAACTTCATTAGAAGGACTAAAGAACAGAGTATACACTTAAGACAAATCAATTGTATGAAGGAAAATTTGAGATAAATTTTGCAAGTGACATAGACATGATAGATTGGAACACAGAACTGAAATCCAACAGACATAATCAGTGTCCCCGAAACACGTGGAACAGAGGGAGTCATTAAAGATAATGTTAATAAAAATTTTCCCAAGCTAAATACATGAATCTGAGCTTGAAAGAACAGAAGAGTTTTTAAAAAGACTTTTTAAAGCTTTTGAAAAGTTTTTAATTTTACGAAGGAGAAACAAGGAAATAATACTATAAATTATGCATGAGAGGAAACCAGTCGTCTAGTAATGATGAAAGATCAGGCTGGCTACTCTCAGGCTGGCTACTTTAACTACTAGAATTGAAATGTTAGAATTAAGAATCTAGCCAAAATGTCATTTGTGTGACTCCCAAAGAAATACATTCTCAGACATGCGTGGACGTACCACCATTATCCCGTCTGCAGAATTTTGGAGGTGTGCACCTGCCAAATAAAAGGCAAATCTAAATAAAGAGCGCAGCAGTTGGAAAGCACTGGGGGTAAGCATTGAAGCTAGTTCAATATAGAATTAACTCTAAATAGCGATTGTAAATTTGGTTATTAAAGAGAACATAGCCGTACACCTGAAACTAATACAACGAATATAATATTGTATGTCAACTATATTTTTTAAAAATCTTTTTAAAGAAATAGGAATTCATGAAAAATTTTTTTTCATAAAGTTGCTTTAAATCTATAAATACCTGTGCTGAGGAAAAATGGAATACAGTCTCCTGAACATTTTAGAGGATATCTTGGTTTCAACAGTCAAGAGATAAAAATCAGGAAATGAGAGAACCATACAGATTTATTTCTAGTCCCGTGTTTACTCAAAGGGACTATCAGTCATGAAAAACAGGTCATGGAGATTAGGAGACTTAGGTGTCTGTTTATATATATATATGGGCAGAACCTCTCATGGGATACAGTCACTTCAGAGACTAAAGTCCTTATTAAAAGAGCAATTTAAGGTCTTGGTTTGCACCAAAGAAAATAATAATAATAAAAATAAAACAGCTTACTTGAATTTGTCTAAAATGAAATCCCTGTTTATGAATATAAAAATTAGGAATAGTTCAGAGGAGTCAATAAGTATTTTAAATTTTTTTATATTGATAGCAAAATGTAGTTCCAAGTGTGCTTTTTAAATTCATTCATTCATTCATTCATTCATTTAATTATTTTTTAGGCAAGGCAACCGTTGGTTGACCTCACAGATTGCAAGGACCTTGTCAGTTTATAATCCCTTAATTTTTAGTTTTTGTTTCTTATGCTTACAGCACCTGGCCTTCCTAAGTTGTCTCTCATTTAAATACTAACCAGGCCTGACCCTGCTTAGCTTCCAAGCTGGGTGCTTTTTAAATTTAAAGAAAACTTATATACAAGAGTTTGCATTTTATGTTTTAAATCACTTGAAGAAAAAAAAAAACATGGCCCATATAGCAAAAGTTATAAAGCAAAAGAAATTGCAAGGAAACCTCTGAAGTAAGGCTTAAAAAATATGAAAAAAGACATTAGACAAATATTTCACCTTATAAATAAATGTAAATAATTGGAATTACCCACTAAAAGATGAAGACCAATCGGGACAAACTGAACCACATTTGATCTTAATTCTAATCTTTTCCTTAACATTATAGGCAAATCTTAATAAAAGATTTATTAAGAAAAGATTGAAAAGACTGAAAAGATTGGTTCAGGCTATTCAGGATACTGTATATTTTGGCAAGGTATGCTACCAAAGCTGCTGGAAATTGTAGAGATGATCTTTACTGCATCATTTGTGCCTTAAAGAAATGCTTTTATTTCAGTTTTTCATTTCATAAACTTTGATATATCCCAGCATTCTTTAATGTGGAAAAGTAGTTTTGTATTCCCTATTTCTTTTCAGAGATGTATACATCAAAAGGAGGTATATATTTCACAGTTGAAATGGGTAAATTTTATGTGATATATAAAATATGTGAATTATATCTCAGTAAAGTTGAATATTTAAAAAAGGATGAATAGGCCATGGCTTTGATTCGAATATATTTATAATTTTTACTGTTTCCTTACTGTATCAAGATCAAGATACATATTGTTCACTAATACCTATTGCCTGGGAATAAATATCTGTGTAGATGTAGTTCAGGTCTAACCTCTTTTATTCATGATACACTGATATTACTGATTCCAGTGTTCCTCTTTTAAGTCTACATCATGGCAAAATAATTAACTTAATAGAAAAATCTTTTCACATGGGTTTTCAGTGATAAACGGATCAAATATTATTGTGTATTTTTTCATCTTATTGTATTGATTCAAACTGTACATCACTGATTTTGTCCAGCTCTAACGTGAAATATCTGCTAGCATGTGCACAGTAGTAATTGTTCTTTCACTTTATGTTTTCCAGTCATCTGATAAAGGTGTTTTGCCAATAGTTTGTTCTGGTTTCTTTTTCTTTTTTTTTTTGGTTTTGTTTTTGTGAGGGTGATATTTTTCATTAAGTCACTTGGTATAATAAGTCCCTTGACAATAATTTGTCTTGCACTTGGTTTCCCTAAAAGGAGTGCAGATTCAAATAAATCCTCTGTGTTTTTTTGGCTTGCTCTTTAGCAACAACATTTATCACTTTTGCTCTGGAAAGCATTACTACTTGGTACTTGTTCTGGAAAGACTCATACAGGTCATTGTGCTTTGAAAGTGAAACAAAAACTATGTCTTCAGACCACTGGTCTGCTCATGTTTCATAGCTGAGAACAAATAGATAACTCAATAAATCAAAATTGTAAATATTCACTATCTTAATTTTCTATTTGTAATTTTTTTTTCAGCTGCTAATGTGATATTGCTCTTATGACACATACAGCTTTATATTCTATATTCACTGTATTAATCCTATTTATTTTTAAATTTATGCTCTTTATAGGTTGTATTATTTACAGCTGTATTTTCATTACTATGTCTAGTCCTTCAATGAATCATTGAACCATGTTTATTTCTCGGAGATATAATAAAGCTTACAACAAAAATGCAGACTTAGATGACGTAAACAGCACTCAAAGGACATGAAGATTCATTATCTGAGATGAACTGAACCTGATAATTGTAACATAGATATAATTTTTGTAGAATACTGACAACCTTTAAAATCATAATGTTCAATAAGATTGTTAGAAGAGTTCTGGGAAGATAATTCTGCTTTCCAAACTAGTGAAAGATATATGGTCCACACTTTGAAAATCTCTGGGTTAGAGTACCATAGGACACCTACTGCTATTGTGGCTAAGCAGTTGTCTACAAGTGTTAGATGTTTTCAGAATGATGTTCTGTGTTGATTTACAATAACCCTGTTCCCATGATGCCTGTGAGAAATTAAGATTAACTCTTTATTTGGAAATTGTTTTGCTTGGATTTAAAATTGGTAAGATTGTTATGGTATTTAGGCTTACAAATTAATTTTAAAAAATCTAGATCCAAAATATTTACTGGCCTTATTTTTCACTGGTTCTTCATACTCTTTAACTGATCATAAATCCTTGAGCTATAGTTTTGTTTCAATAGAAAAAAAATATATTTTACTGCTAGATGGGGAAGTAGAAGGCAATGAAGGGGAAGCCAAGAGGAAGGGGATCTGAAGTACTCTATCTTGGGTAAATGTGAGTATCTTCTTCAATTCTGTAGGCATTTTAGTGCCTATTATTTCCTCTTTTTCTTCCTTTCTTCCTCCTCCCATAAGTACAAAGAACATGATTAGGAATTCTCAATTTGCAAACTTAAATATAAGACATTTTTTAAAAATTATGGTTTTATTTACATTTTCTTGCCTGGTGCCTGCCTGTTTTTTAGGCCCAGCCTTTTTTTTCCCTCCTCAGTTCTACCTGTACATGTTATGATTAATTAGCTTGATACCTATACTTACAACAGTAGTATAATTAATTCTCTTAACATTTAGAGAATTTGGAATCACATTTTCATTTTTCTTATGATTTAGTCTTGTGCTACCATTCTCCCTGTTAACTAGGGTCAAAAATCCTAATCTTTGATTTACTCTTCTTTTATACTTCATATTCTGTCAGTTCCAAAACCTGGACTTTATTATCTGTAGTGCTGTGTTCTGGTCCAGGTTCCTATATGCTGAGATTACAGTGGGTTAGCCAGACACATTGATTCTAAGTTCTCATTCTTCTAATATCCAGTCTATTTAAAATTACTTTTATCATCATTCTTCTTTCATCTGCTCTGAATCCCTAATATTTTAGGGAGGATCTTGAACCTAATTCTGTCCTACCTAAGCAATCTTATTTTCTACTATTCTCCAACACAGAGGAGGGGAATTCTAATCTACTGTGTGTAACTCTTGTGCCACGCAGGCACTGTGCTAGGTCTAACTTTACATACATTATAGTTTTAAATCTTCAAAACTACCTTCCTTGCAAGGTTGGTATTTCTACTTCCTTTTTACATTTGAAGAAATTGAGATTCTCAAATTATATAACTTGCCCAAGGTCACAGCTAGCATGGGTGGAATAGGAATTAAAATTATCCACCTGTTTGATCTCCCAAAGCCTGTGTTTTTTCCAAATTTAGTATATAGAAGTCACCTTTTATAGGGTATCTCTTTCTTTGGTATCTGATAGTATATCTATTGTTAATATACCTTTGTTCACATGGCTCTTTCCTCCTGAAATTCTTCTATTTCTTTTTCTACCTATTAAATTACGTAAATCTATCCTTTAAGGACGAACTTAAATTAGTTTCTTTTCTATATGCTTCTCTGAATTCTATTTATTGTTTATCTTCTTTCCATAAACTTTTGTAGCACTTTTAATATTGTATTCTATTTTCTGTTCTTCATATGTGTTAGTCTTCTGTCCCCAACTGGAGTAGAAATTTCCTGAAGGCAAAAGCCAAATTTATACTCCTGCTTTAAAGCCCTACATGCAAAGCATGTACAAGATTCTCTGTAAGTCCTTATTGGCTGATTGATCATACATTGACATTTTTGGAAGATCTCTTCTAGTTTTCAAAGATTTAAATAGTTTTTGCCTACTTGTATTTTCCTGTTTACTAGTTTATGTTAATAATTAAAAGGTAATTTAAGCTTTAAACTTCTACATTTAGAATCATGCTGGAGAGAGCTATATTTTTCACTTTAAAAGTTCCATTTCATTCAGTTCTTATCATGCTATTAGAATCAATTACATAATATCTAAATTCTGAGAGTTAATATGAAAAAGAATAATGACATTTTACAAGTCTCTCAACTTCCCCACTAACTTGTTTTTGGAATATCAGTCAGAATATGTGACATATTGGAAATAATTTTAAATGCCCCTTTTATAAATATAAAAGGTCATTAATACTGATTAAAAGCTTAGTGGTAAATCAAACTAGCTTTGTTCAGAATAAACAAATAGTTTCGTTACTTTTTCTGTGTTGGTATGACTACTATGCTTTAATTATAGTGAAGTATTTTTTACTCAGTTTGCTTTGAGTGTAGGTGGAGAAATTTACGTCAGTTTTCTTTTGCATGTAACATTAACACAAATCTAATTTTTTATTGTATAACTATGTTGTTTTTGAATATTCATTTATATAATAAGTTATTTAAAAGGTGAATTTATTACTTGTTCCTGATTATTACTAATTTGGATTAAATAAATTATTCAGTTCTTTTCAGTTATTACATAGAAAAAGTATGTACAACTTACTCTGGACTTAACTAGATTTTCTCTTGCGATGTACCCTTAATTCTAATAATATTTTTCTATGAGAGTAATTTTTTTTCTGTGATAAACTTAATCTTTTTTACCCTGTTTTTGTTGTCTTAGTATAGAATTAGATGAGCTGCTTCAAAGGAAATATTGGTTAACATTTTTCTCATTTTTTGGTAATGATAGCTTGGATGTCTGTGCAGTATATAGAGTTATGTGATTGGCTGTCCTGATGGAATAATAGGACATTGGAATGAAGTATAGTTATTCAAAGGAATTGATGTTTTCATCATCCAGTTCATATAGGATGACAAATACATGCACACGAATACAGGATGTTTGCTCTTGTCATATTGCAACTATCCTTTATTCAGCTGCAGATATACTTTATCCCCAGTGCTAGACCAGCCAAAGTCCTGTCCAACTACTGTAGCAATTCTGTTTGGCAACTAGGAAAATTAATTCTTGGAGGGTCATTTGATTGGAAGGTAGTGGAAGACAGATTGTAAGAAAAAGTGAGATTGCATGGTGGGAAAGAGGAACCAAAAGATATAAAGCACAAAGAATCATTTTATTATAGTATTATAGACTTTAGGCTATAGTATTAAAGACTTTAAAGATAGGGCAATATGTAAAAGGCATGAAAGGATAGGAGTAAAGGGATGCACTATAATTATTCTGTAACAACAGGTATATACTAGGATATTTGGTCACCTATTTAAAGGGTCTGTACCTGTGGATTAGTCTCTGTTAAGGAAATGGTATGTTTTATAATGCTTATGGAGTTATTTTTTAGTATTATTATATTTTTGAATAATCACTATTGAATTGTCTGTGTCCTAAACTAGATCTGCCTTTGACATCCATTACAGTGTTAATTTTTTGGTAAGATTTTATTAAATAAAAAGATTATGTGATATACAATGAATTATTGACAGTGAAAGAGAAAATAGAAATTTCAAAATTGAAAGTTTTTGTTTGGGTATCTTCAATAAAATATAGGATTCTCTACTTTGGCATGGATAGATAACTTTGGGGAACCCAGATTTTTTTTAATGTATTCGTTTTCTTTTCCTATATATATTGTCATGGTTATTTTGCTAACTATGACAATATATACAGGAAAAGTATATGTTAATGCTATCATCTGTTCATTGTGAAACTTTGCTTAATACCCCACAATGGTATTAATACCCCACATGGTATAATGCTATCATCTGATCATTGTGCAACTTTTTTTTTTTAGCTGACATCTGAAATGTTTGAAGCAGATCTTGAGAAGGCATTGTTGCTAAGTAAATTAGAATATGAAGAACACAAAAAGGTATTTGTGCATTTATTGATCTAACTGTATTAGGTTTAAGGGTCGAAAGTTAGGACCAACCCTCTTGAATTTTGTATAAAAGTTCTCCATTAAAATTTGTCCTAAAAATTCATTATTATAACAAAATATTGTCTTGAAGTTTTTATAGTTGGATTCACTTCAGGTTTTGAGAGACAACAGAAACATGTGGACTAAGCTTTGTCTAATGATTTAGTGTTTAGTTAAAAAGTTCCTCCACCCAACATGAAGGGAAGGGAGGAAATTAACAGCAGATGATTTATTTAAGTTTATTTTAGATGAATGTAGAAAATAAGTACATTAAAAAAATGTAAGTACAAGTATAGGGGTATCCATTAAGAGACTGCTGGAGATACACTACAATTAACTAAAGTAAATGAGACGGCATTTCTGACAATTTGGCCTTGTGAACTCAGCATTTGTCACTAAGGTGTGATATTGAGCTGTGTGCTGAAATGCATTCTACAGCATGTTAATGTAGGAACATTTAAGTAAAAAGTAGTGTTGGTTTCCAGTTTCTATATTTAAATTGAGCATTTATATTGTCTTCATATTATTTAACATTTTAGTCCTTTACATATATTGAGAATTTTTTATTTGGTCCATAAAATTCATTCAACTTGTGATTACATAGTGGTTCGTAATAAATGGCCTGTGGTTGTGCTTAAGGGCCTTTAGACTATCATTGTACACTAGTTCCTTCACTTAAGATGAAGGGAAGAGAGGAATAAAATTTACACTAGATGCTTTTGCAATTTATTCATAGCTAAAGGGAAGATGATGAAAGTAGTAAAGTGGACTTTTTATACTATGTGTATTAGTTTCATTTTCTGTCTCTGTTCTTGTTATACTGAAAAATCAAGAGTAATTGTAATCCTGTTGTTGCTGTTTAGACACACAAAACTGGCAATTACAAAAATTGGTACAGCTAGCTTTACTATGACTTAATCATTTAATGGACTTCAGGTTACACTGGAAAAGTCTTCCTGACTTAGTTAATTTGAAGATAAAATTGATCGAATTGTATATTGTTATATAGAAGTTGTTAGATATGTCTAAATTCCAAAGCTAAAATGATTAGCTGTATCTTCAGAGGAGGAGTAGAGTAGATGATGTTGATAAAATATTCTTCTAGCTAGTTTTCTTGGCATAGTCATAAGCTTAATACCCCAGAGCATTGGTTTTATCAGACAGTAATGACTCTCAGAAAATAAAGAAACTCCTTTTGTATGTGATGGCTCGTTCGATGTAGTCACTGAGTTTTAAGTTAATTATTTCATTTAAAAAAGTATAATTATTTTAGCTTAAGGATTTTTATAATAACTAAAGCTTGTGATGGCATTTTCTTTTCTGTCTCATTCATTCAGATATTTTTTTGAATAGCCAATATGTGCTAGGCACATAATCTAAAGGTAAAGACATGGTTCCAGCCTTTGAGTTTAGTGGAGGGAGACTTACGTATAATTATAGTGTATAGTATTGAGAGATGTATGTCCAGTGGAAATTCAGAAAGATAGAAGAATTTTATGATGGGAATGAGTTTTAGGAAAGGATTCTTAAAAGAAGATTTTACCAGATGTATTAGAAGTTCATAGGATAGGTAAAAAGAAAGTCAGCTTTCTCAGGGAAGGAATGGCAAGTATATAAGATATGTACATGCGAAACAGTGTAGCATGTTTGAAAAACTATAAATTAGGAACCTAGAGTTGCTGGAGATACCATCAGGAGAATAGGATATAAAGACCCTGTGTACCAGGCCAAGGAAATTGAGTTTTATATATCAATTGGCAGAGAACTATTGAATATATTTTTTAGACTGGTTTCAAGTTTTTATTTAAGAAACTCATGCGATAGCAATGTCGAAGATGGATTAAGGGGCTAAAATTAGAGGGTATTGCAGTGCCAAGCAAAAAAAGATAGGGGAAATGACAGAATGTATGAAGAAAAGAGAATAGATTTAAGAGACTTTTAAGAGATAAACTCAGCAAGACATAGTGACTAATTTAGATATAAAGTGTATAGGAAGAGTGGGCTTGGATGACTCAGGTTTCTAGCCTAGACAGTTGTGTAGATGATAGCAGCATTAAACAAGGTACTTATTGGAGGATCAGTCCTTACTACAGAATTGGAGATACTTCTTGAACATTCCGGTTGAGATATCTGTACATGCAGAAATAATCATTGTAGAGGTAGAACTTTGAACTTAGAGTATGAAGAGCAGTGGGTATAAAGCTTTGGAAGAATAGGTTAGAATGGGATAATGGTGAAAAATAGCTACATTAAAAAAAAAAATTGGGAAAAGAGAAGCCAATGAAGTTGACTCAAGGGTCATCAGAAATATATTGAAAAAACCAAGAAATCTCTGAAAAAATAATGCCCTGTATTTGGCATTTTAAAGGAAGTTGGCCTTAATTTTAGTATCAGAGAACACCAGAAGCTAGATTTCAGGAAGGGTGAGAAAGCAAATTGACTGTAGATTATTAAGTTTGGTCCAGAAATGAAGAAGAACGTGGCAGGTAGGAAGCGTTATGGACCAAGGTATAGCTTTTTGTTTTTATTTTAATGTTTAAGAGGCAAAGAGATTGAATATATAAACAGGCATCCTTTTATACAGTTTGGCTGGCCTAAATTTTTATTTTCATTTGCCTTTTTATCTTTAAAAATAAAACTTTAATACACATATTACCTGTTGATGAGTTGACTTTACTTGTGTAAACTAAGTTTAATGATTGTCGATAATTCTTTTTAGGAGTATGAAAATGCTGAAAATGCTTCAACTCAGTCAAAAGTTATGAATAAAAAAGATAAAAGAAAGAATCATCAGGGAAAAGACAAACCTCTCACAGTATCACTAAAAGATTTTCAATCTGAAGGTAATATATGTATGAAATTTATTAGAGGAACTATTCTAAGTCTTCATATACTTTCTAATTTTTAAAATAAAAATTGTTTGGTTAATGTGCTACTTAGAATGTAGACTGTAAACCTGTTTGGAAATAAACAATATGGGAGTTAAAGTAATTTAAAATCAATCATTAAAACCCCATAAAACTACAATTTATATTTTTGTATTTCTGAAATTTTTTCCTTTCTAAAATTCACTGAAAATAAAAAATGACATTTATAGTTTTTAAGTCATCATGAAACATAATAGACCAGGAATAGTATCTTCAGGTTTCATCCATTACTGGTCAACTTCAAGTTTTCTGAAACTAATCTTAGAAAATTAAAATGTAAATTTTTAGAATGAGATTTATTACCAGAAGACTCTCTATAATATCATTTGTATTTTTTAAAATCAAACAGAGAAGACAGAAGGAAATTATACCATCCACCAAACTTTTGAAGATGGACCACTAAGCACATTATTTGTGATGTGGGAAATGGTGAAAACCCTAGACCTGTACTGTATTATATAGTAGCCACTATTTATGTGTGGCAACTTAAATATAAATTAATTAAAATGAACTAAAATTAGAAATTCCTTAGTTACATTAGCCACATTTCAAGTGTTCAGTAGCCACCTGTGATTAGTAGCGTACTTCCATATTAGACAGCACAGTCACAAAATATTTTTGAACAGCATTGTGCTTAGACCAGTCAGAATAGTTGCTGACCAAATGAACAGCTATTCATTCACAGAACAACCTATTTAAGTCTTATGAATTTAGCCTTAATACATTGGGCATTTGTTCTGTGAGCATTAGTAATACCATAGCAATAATCTCAAAACACAAACAAAAAAACCCCCCCTACTTTACTGTCTTCAGAAACAAGCCTGTGAAATTAGGAATAAATTTAGAGAATTATAATTGCTTTGCTTTAAGGATCAGGAAAGTTTTTCTTACAGTCTGTCTTTCTAATTAAGTTGCTTTGTTTTGAGGTTAAAAGAACAGATGTATGTTAAAATTTCCAATTTCAGTAAGAAAGATTTTACATAAGAAATATTTCATTAAAAACTAAGAAACACGAAAAAAATGCTTTTTAAAAATTCCTTAATTTACTTTCTATATGTTAGATTTAATAAATATTTTATAACTTTATTAGATTCAGACATCCATATGATTCTGTTAAACTACACAACTATTACAAGGCATAATTAACACGGTTGTGATTCTTTGGTTCTGGCATCATATTGTATGCTAAGTAGAACATGCTAAAAGAATGACTTGTGTAAGCTACCAGGATTTGATAGTTTGATCTGAAACTTGTGATTTTGACATTTACTGTGTTTATGGACTTTATTCTATTCTGATCACTGAATGCTTTAGAGAACTGGCAGCTTTTAGATTCTCAGTCATTAGAAAGCTATTCTATTATTAGTCTTTGAGAATGGAAATTTCTGCTGTCCAGAAGAATCATTATTAAATATTAGATATTCCAATCATTTCCAATTTAAATGAGAACACTTGTTTCCTATTTGTAAATTAGTCTCAACCTTATATCTGTGTGGATTCCCTTATTTTTTCCTTTTCCTCATTCTTTAATCCCTTTTCATAAATGCTATTGTTACTAAACCAGTGATTTGTTTAATCTAGATATATTTGTTATGTCTTCTTTTTTGTTTCATTCTGTAAATACAAATCAGTTTTTAGTATTTTTCCATGGTGTTATCAAATCACTATGATGTGTATTTTAAAAATAAAAAACTAGCTAATAAAAGATACAAATTATTATTCTACTTTTCATTTTATTCCACAAGGGAGTGATCTTTATAGTTTTTGCAGTCATAATATCCTATGATTTGATTTTAAACATATTTGTACCCCCTCGAGTTCACCCCCTCAGAAAATTATGTGAAACCAGAAACTTAAATGATACAGAATGTAGATGTTTAAAATTTAATAATACCCTTTGGTATGGGTGACATTTACTAGGATATAAGACCTAGTCCCTAAGCTGAATAAATTAATAGTTATATACTGAATTTTAACATCTTATACCTAGAAAAGTAAACCTGATGAATCCTAGGCAAACCCCAAATGACTTCTGAAACTATTATAATTTTGAAATTCTTTTTAATTGCTTTGTTTAAATATTGTTTATATATTGAAATATTTTATGTTAATTCCCTCCAATGAAATATCACCATTTGTTTTATTTACAGATCACATTAGTAAAAAGACAGAGGTAAGTGTTATAACCATCTTCATTCTAGAAAACACTTGATGATTTTAAGAATAGTATTTAAATGTTTAGGAGTAAGTCTTTTTTGAGATATACCACTTAAAGGACAACTCATAGGTGTTTCATGAGTGAACGCAATTATGTTTCTGGCAATTATAAGGATATAAAATACGTTATGGTAAAATAAAAATGTGATTATTTACATGAAATATAATATCTTTTGGCTTTAGCATCTAATTTGTGTGTGTACGTGAGCCAAAAGGTTACCACATGTAAATTAAAATTTTAGGGAAACATTCAGAGTCTGTATTTTAATCTTTATTAAAAATATCCTAAAACCATTTCTCAAGATATTTTAGAATTACAGAAATTGTGAGTTTGTACCCATGGATAAAATAAACCTGATCATGTACTTTTCTTACCATTCACTGTTAGAGGGTAGTGCTGCTTACACATAACTTTCTAGTATTATCAGTTACTTTTTTTTTTATAGACTTCATAAAGCCCCTACAAACTTTTTAGAATTGGGAAATGAGACAACTATAAGATATTTTTTAATAATGAAGATAATACTAATGAAATGTTAGAATTCTTTTTACTTCTTTAGGTATTAATTTGTCTCATTCTGTTATGTATGTATTCTTGTCATAATTCCTTTAATTGATTTTATTAAATGGTTAGATGTTCCTTGGTTTCTCTTTAGAATACATATATGGTTTTTGGCCATTTTTGTTACTGTTTCAGGCATTCCCTGGACAAGTCAGGGAAATAAAATTTGTCTATACAAAAACATCTAACTAACTCTCTAATTATAATAGAAAGTAAGTGCTTGTTCATACCTCTTAGAAACCTCAACTAATCATGCCTTGTAAGGAGCATTAGTGGATCCTTAAAGTTATTTTGTTTTTAATTTTAATGTGATGTCTTTTTAAATGCTAATTATGCCGGATGGAGTGTCTCATAGCTACCTACTCCTTTCTCTTTAGTCCCACTTTTATCTGGCCTTCTCAACTCCAGTCCTTCTAGTACCATTCAAAAGCTTTAAAATTATAGTGATCATCATCTGTCTTGAAATCTAGAAGGTTGAGTCTTTAATATGCTTGAATAGACTATCCCTGGGAAAGTACCCAAGAAGTTGTACCAGAGGTCGCCAAGGGGTGAGGAAGGAGTGGTAACCGGAAGAGGGAGGGATAGGAGAAAGAATTACTTTTCACAATATATACTTCTGAATTTCCTGTCATGTCTATGTACTACCAATTAAAAATTTATATTAAAAATAAAAAGCACTGGGTGAGGGAGGGAGCTGGGGAACAAACTCAGTTCTATCTGGCTCCCACAGCCTATTTCCTTTTTATTGTACTGTGCTTTCAGCATGTCTGCTTTAAGACTTTATATAGCTTTAGGACTTCATTTCTCTCCCAAGTCTCAGTTGATGTCTTGTGATGGGGGATTGAAGTTGGGAATGACCTGTGTTGCCATCTTGGTGATGTCATTTCTATCTTTTTTTATTTGATTAACTATACTTCAGAACTTGGCCAGAGAGTCACTTTTTCCTGGAAACGTCCCTTATTTAGATGTCCATAATACCCTGTGTATACTTACTTCATAGCCTTCAACACCCTGTTTATCATTGTTTTGCTTCTCACTAGAATTTGAATACTTGGAGGTATGGGACCATATCTTGTTGATTTGGTTTCCCTGGTAGTCTAATTACTACCACATAGTAGGTAATGGAGATGAATGTTGGCTAATGAATGAATGAATGTTCTGCCTTTGCACTAAAACCTTCTTTAGACTTTTTTGGTCTACTGCTTCTGTATATTTTTACAAAACATAACAGAGGCACATAAGTTTTATTTTCTATGCAAGTTCAAGCACTTGTTAGGGCCTTTGTGGAACTCTGCATTAAGAATCCTGAGACTTTTTGCTAAGCAAGAAAAAGTACCACTATCAATTAATCGTTGCCCATTTTTAAAAGAGGAAGGAAGTGGCCGCATGCTTTACAGATATTTGCCATCCCTGACATACAAAAAATAATGCTTATTATATCTGTTTTTGTACTTCTCAGTAGATTGTGAGTCCTGTGACAGTAGCCCACGTGTAGCACAGTACTAATTGCATAGTAAGAGCTTAATAAATAATTGTTTTAAGTCAAGACTTGAATCCATGAGGGTCTACTCTAGGAAAGAGGATAAAGTAGACTTATCCCACATATTATATCATCTTTAATATAATAGCCCATTTAAAGAACACCATTATTTAGATTTTCTCTTGGAATAAGTTCAGAGCATCCAAGTGTGGCAAAAGAGAAATTGCACATGTAAATGGAACATTTTGAGGTTTGTGTGTTGGCTGTATGTTAAGGTATGTTGAAATTGTAAAGCTGGGAGGCTATTCTAGGAGGTGACTTGGAGCCTTTAGAAATACGAAAGAAATTGTTGATGAAGCATTCATATTTGTCGGTTTACACTGTAAATCATGTGTTCAAGTTAGGAAATAAGTGTTCAGTAGGAAGCTGGGGTTTTAATTGAAGTATAATTTGGACACAGTATGCTGCATAGGTGCAGTTGGATGAGGTTTGACACATCCATATAATTATGTGACCTATATCTCTATCAAGGTAAAGAACATTTCCATCACACACTGTCAAGTTTCCTTCTGCCCCATCCAAGTCATCACCTCATGTCCTCTCCGCCCCCTACAGGCAACCACTGTTGTGATTTCTATCATCATGGATTAGTTTTGTGTCTTTAAAGTAAAGCCTACAGTATGTTATTCTTTGGTCTGGTTCTTTCCATCAGCAAAATGTTTGAAGGTTCATTCATGTTGTGCATATTAGTAGTTTTTCCCTTTTCATTGCTAAATTGTATTCCACAGGGTGACTTATCATGATGTATTTATTTATTCTCCTGTTTATGTACATTTGGTTTGTTTTCAGTTTTTGACCATTATAAATAAGGCTGCTATAACATTTTTAAAAAGCTTTATTGAGGTATAATTTACATATTGTAAAAGTTATCCATATAAAGTATATAATAGAGTGGATTTGAACAGATCTGCAGTTTTGCGGTCATTACGTAATCTAATTTTAGAATATGTCCATCATCCCCAAAAGAAACCTTGTGTCCGTTACCAGCCACTTCCATATCCCTTCTGCCCTGCCCTCCTTCAGTCTTAGGCAACCACTAATCTACATTCTGTCTCTACAAATCTACTTATTCCAGATGTTTTGTGTACATGGAACCATACGGTATATGGTCTTTTGTGACTTATTACACTTAGCATAATGTTTTTCAAGTTCACCCATGTTGTAGCATATATTAGTACTTCATTCCTTTTTGTTGCTAATTCCATTTTGTACTGCATTTAATTTTATCTATTTCATCACTTGATCGTTTGGGTTGTTTGCACTTTTGGTTATTATGAATAATGCTATGAACATTTGTGTGCAAGTCTTTTTATGAACAAATGTTTAATGTCTCTTAGATAAAAACCTACGAATGAAATTGCTATGTAGGTATTTGTTTAAGCATAAGAAATTATTGAAGTGTTTTCTAAAGTGGCTGTACCATTTTACAATTGTGGAGGTACAGGAGTTTATGAAATAAGGGAAGTTATTTTTGTGTTCCTGGTATTCCTGGGAGGCTTACAAAAGGTTTTTTTATGATGCTAGCCTTGGTTCCTTATCTTAAACTTTAAGTGACAAAACAGTTTCAATAGTTATTTGTATTTCTATATACCAGTAACAGCAGAAAGTGTAATTGAAAGACTTTTTAATAAATTATAAGAATACCTAAGAATAAATTAAATAAATGATATGTAAGACCTATATTGGGAAAATTGTAAAACTTTATTGAAAGATAGCAAAGATTTAAATGGGGAAAATACACCTTGTTCGTGGATTGGAAGACGTATCATAAAGAAGTCACATTTCCTCATATTAATTTGTAAAATCAGTGCAATCCCAATCGGAATCACAATTTAGTTTTCAAACTGAAAACTACAGCACTTATAAAATTATTATGGAAGTGCAAAGGACCAAAAATAGCCAAAATGCTCTTGAGGAGGAAAAACGTAGGAGGACTTGCCCAATCAGATATCAAGATTCTTTTTTAAAACTAATACTACAGTAAGGTATTACTGGTGCATTAATAGACAAACCATTAGAAAACAATAGCCCCAAAATAGACCAACCACATGTGTACACTTGATAAATATCAGAATGATGTAGAATATTGCTGGGTGAAGGATGAAGTTTTTTTAATAAATGGTTTTAGGCCAATAGATTATTTTTATGGAAAAAAAGATTTGATTATTCATATCATAAATAAAAATGTGGACAGTGGATCAAAGACTTAAAAGTAAAAGGCAATATTATAAAACATTTAGGTGCTAAAATAGGAAGAATATTTTTATTCTTTAGGGTAAGAAAGGCACAAAAACCACTATCTTTAAAATTATACATTAAGTTAAGGACTTCTTTTCATCATAATGTTTGAAAAATGAAAGGACGATCTTCAGAGAAGAAAAAGATTTTTTCCAAAAAAGAACTCAATTGAAGAATGGGTGAGAAACAAGTACTCATAAAAAGGATATTTATATGGTGTAAAAACATAGAAAAAGATGACCAACCTCATTAATAATCAGGGAAATGCAAATTAAAACCACAGTGAGAATATTTACTCTTAGGATGGCAAAAATCAAAGAAATGTTGGTGAGAATATGGAATAATGGTACACTCTTTATGAAGAGGTAACCTGTTATGTCAACATAGTATTGGAATTCATAGCCAGAGCAATTAGGTAAGGAAAATAAATAAAAGGCATACAAATTGGAAAGGAAGTAAAACTGTTACTATTTGCCAGTTACATGATATATATAGAAAATTTTAAAGACTCCACACAAACCAAAAAAAACCAGAATAAGTGAATTCAGTAAAATAGAATACAAAATCGGTATACAGAGATCTGTTGCATTTATATAGTCTAATAATGAACTATGAGAAGAAAATTAAGAAAATAATTCTATTTATAATTGCATAAAAAAGAATGAAATACCCAGGAATAAATTTAAATGAGGTGAAACACCTGTGCACTGAAAACTATAAGATGCTGATGAAAGAAACGGAAGAAGACACAAATAAATGGAAATATATTCCATGTTCATGGGTTGGAAGAATTAATGTTGTTAAAATGTTCATACTGCCCAAAGCTATCTACAGATTGAATGCAATGCCTAGTCAAAATTTCAATGACATTTCTCACAGAAATAGAACAAATAGTTCTAAAATTTGTATAGAACTGTAAAAGACCCCGAATAGCCAAAGCAATCTTACGAAAGAACAACAAAGCTGGTGGCATCACACTCCCTGATTTCAAACTATATTACAAAACTATAGTGACCAAAATAATATAGTATTGGCATAGAAAGCAGACACATATAGCAATGAAGCAGAAAAGAGAGCCCAGAAATAAATCCATGCATTTTTAATCAGTTAATTTACAACAGTGGAGTCAAGAGTAAACAATGAAAGAAATGACAGTCTCTTCAATAAATGGTGTTGGGAAAACTGGACAACCATATAAAAAGGAACGAAAATGGACCACTGTACTTACACCATACACAAAAATAACTCAAATTGATTTAAGGCTTGACTGTAAAACCTGAGACCATAAAACTCCCAGAAGAAAACGTAGGTAGTAAACTCCTTGACATTGGTCTTGGCAATGATTTTTCGGATTTGACACCAAAAGCAAAGGAAATAAAAACAAAAATAAATGAGTGGGACTACATCAGACTAAAGCTTTTGCACAGCAAAGGAAACCATCAACAAAATGAAAAGGCAACCTACTGAATGGAAATAACTATTTGCAAATCATATATCTGATAAGGGGTTAATATCCAAAATAAATAAAGAATTCATAAAACTCAATAGCAAAAAACCAATTGATTTGAAAAAATGGGCAGAAAATCTGAATAGACATACATTTGGCAAATAGGTACATGAAAAAGTGTTTAACATCACTAATCTTCAGGAAAATGCAAACCAAAACCACAATAAGATATCACCTCACACCTGTTAGAATAACTATTATCAAAAAGACAAGAAATAAGAAGTGTTGGTGAAGATGTGGGGAAAAGGGAACCTTTGTGCACTGTTAGTGGGACTGTAAATTGGTGCAGCCACTATGGAAAACAGTATGGACGTTCCTCAAAAAATTAAAAATAGAGCTACCATATGATCCAGCAATTCTGTTTCCAGGTTTTTATCTTATGAAAACACTAATTTGAGCGGGTAGGCATATGCACTCCTGTGTTCAGTGCAGTCTTAACAGTAGCCAAGATATGGAAACAAACCAAGTATCCATCAACAGATAAAGAAAATACACACAATGGCATATATTATTCAGCCATATAAAGAATGAAATCTTACCATTTGCAACAACGTGGATGGACCCTGAGGCATTTATACTAAGTGAAATGTCAGGCAGAGAAAGACAAATGCCTTATGATCTCACATGTGGAACCTGAACAAAACAAAACAAGCTCACAGAAAACTGGTGGTTGCCAGAGGCAGGGGGTAAGGGTGGGCAAAATGGGTGAAGAGGGTCAAAAGGTACAAGCTTCCAGTTATGAAATGTCATGGAGATGTAAAGTTCAGCACAACAACTATAGTTAATAACACTGTACTGCATATTTGAAAGTTGCTAAGAGGTAAATCTTGAAAGTTCTTATCACAAGAAAAAAATATATATGGTGATGGCTATTTACTGGAATTACTGTGGTGATTATTTTGCAATACAGTTGACCCTTGAACAACATGGGGGTTATAGGCACCAACCACCTGCGCAATTGAAAATTCGTGTATAACATAAGTCGGCCCTCCATATATGCGGATTCCCAGCTGTGGATGTATATACATATATTGAATCATCATGTTGTACACTTGAAACTCATGTTGTATGTCAGTGACACCTCAATTAAAGATTCCTGTAACCCACAGTCCAGGGATTTTACTCCCAAGTACATGCTCTAGAGTAATACGTGCTTATGTGGATCACCATACGTATATAAGACTTAAAAGCATCATTGTTCACTAAGATCAAAACCTGTGAAGAATCTAAATGTCCATCAGTAGTAAACTGAATAACAAATTGTGGCAAATTTCGTCAATGGAGTACTAATCAGCATTAAAAGTGAATGAATTACAGTGAGAAGGAACAGTATGATTCCATATAAAGTTCAAAAATGAGCAAAATTTAGCTGTATTATTTAGGGAGATATGCATAGGTTGACAGGCAATAAAGCAGGTCAAAGAGAGTATCACAAAAAGTAGAAATAATCACACCTTTAATAGGGAAGAAAGGAGAAGCATGGAGTCTTCTGGGGTACTAGCAATGTTCATAATTACCTCGATAGTAACAAGCATGTCACTTTATAACTTTTTCAATCTGTACATAGGCTGTATATGTGTTTTTAAAGCTTAAAACTGCATTTTCTGTATGCTAGTAGCAAAAGTAAAGTTATTTTTTAAAGTTGTTATTTATAGTAGCAGCAAAAGATAATAAGGTACCTAAAGATCTAATAGAAGTTATGCAAACCTATATGGAGCAAATTATCAAATTTTATTGAAAAACAAAGACAACTTACATAGATGGAAAGGTATGCCATCTTTGTGGGTAAGAAGCCTTATTAATAAAAGTGACAGTTTTTCCCAAATTTTCTTTGCATTTCCAATGCTAAGTTTGTTTGTTTTTAAAACTCAACAAATTACTAATATGGAAGCACAAAGGCTAAAAAATAGCCCAGAACTTCTAAAGAAGAACCATATTTAATGCACTTACTGTTATTTATCAAGATTCCATATATGCATGGGTCTTTTGAGCTCTCTGTTCTGTTCTACCGGTCAATTTATTACTGTGTTCATTACGTGATGTGTTCATGACTCACCATTGTAACGTCTGATATATAGAAAAGCAAAGGACGGTTGTTAGTCATATTAGGAAAAAATCAAATTGGATCTCTACCTTCTATCACACATTAAAATCTATTCCACATAGGTTAGATATTTACATGCAAAAGACAAATTGTACAACCCTTAGAACTAGAAAATATAGTATATTTCCCACCCAGGGGTAGGGAAAACTTAACAAAGCATTGTAAAAGAAAGATTGATAAATTGGATGTCATTCAAAATGAATAATTTATTTTACACAAAAATACCCAAAGAATGTAAAAAGATAAGGCATGAATTGAGAGAAGGTATTTTCAAAACAGAACTGATAAAGGATTAGTATCCAGATACAGAGAGAACTCTTATAGAGTGGTTAAAAAATAAACGGCTATCTTGTTTTCTTACTGTCTCATAGGATATAAATTTAAAAAAAAATAGTAAGACATTTAGACATTTTATAAAATAGGGAAATACAAATAGCAAAAAGTCCAGCATTGCTGCTATCGAAGTGTGAATTAAGACCACAGTGAGATATCCCCTTTTTTTCCAACCATGAGGAGGGCAAAAATTATGAAGTTAGAAAATATCATGATTTAGAAGGTATAGATCAATGGAGTTATGGATCAGTTTACATTGGTGGGAATGTAAATTAGTACAAATATTTTGCATAAGTTTGGTGTTCTTGTAAAGTTGAGTATACATTATAACCCAAGTCAGTAAACATTTTTGTGTAAAAAGAGCCAGGTGGCAGATATTTTAGGCTTTGGGGTCACATCTGATCTCTCTCACAACTACTGCACTCTGTTTCTGCCACTGTAGTATAAGAGCAGCTGTAGTGTAAAAGAACGACTGTGCTCCAATAAAGTTTTATTTACAAAAAAAGGCAACAAGGCCCACTTTGGGCCATATTTTGTTGCCTCTTGATATAATTTATGACTTAGCATTCCACTCACAGGTATACATGCCTTAGGAAAACTTGTGCATGTGTCCTGGGAGCCATGTAGAAGAATGTTTATAAATGTGTAATAGCCCAGCCCTCCCCGCCACGAGAAACTTGGAAAAATTTAAATGTTAACCTTCGGTAGAATGGATAAATTTTAGTATAATCACACAATGGTTTATGCAGTAGTGAAAATGAATTTATACCTCTAGGCAACAATATGGATGAATCCAGAAGAGAATGTTGAGTGAAAAACAAGTCTCAGAAGACTACATCATAGTGATACCAATTTTATGAAACTTAAAACAAGCAAAACTAAATAGTCTTGCCAAAAATATTTAAACTATATATAAATCAAGATCTAGTTTCCATTTTACAGGAAATATAGAGATTAGTAGTACAAGTTAAATGATACGTAAAGGAACAATCAGGGTAATGTAGAAGATGGATATTTTGTAGGACAACTGGCCTGATTTCTTCAACAACAACAAAAAAATAACAAGAAAAGGTGGAGTGTGGGGAAGGGATGTTCTAGATTAAAGGAGATTTAAGAGCTGACCAATGTGATGTTTGGACCCTAGTTATATTATCAATAAAAGACATTTCAATACAACTGAAGAAATTTAAATATAAACTAGGTATAAGATGATATTAAGGAATATTTTATAGGTGACATGCTTAAATTGGAAAATTTATTGTAGCTACATATGAAAGAATTTTGAGATGAAATGTCACGATGTGTGTACTATAAAATTCCTAAACAAAAAGGGAATGGGATAAACTGTTAAGAAAAAACCTTAACAATTGTTAATCTAGGTGTAGAATATATGGGTTAAATTTTGCATAATGATAAGCAAAGCAAGTGAAATGAAAATATATTGTTTAGTGATACATCTATAAAACAATAAGAGATGGAAATGATAAACACTAAATTTGTGTTAACAGCTACCTCTTATGGAGGGCATAAGATATAGGTAAAGATAAAGCTTAGTTTTTAAGTAAGATAGTGCAATTATAGGTGTCTTTTTTAAATAAAATAAAAGCTTTTTAAAACTTTATTGAGTTATTATTTACATATCATAAAATTCACCAGTTAAGTATAATTCAATAATTTATAGTAAATTTAAAGAGCTGCAACTATAACTGTTGTCTAGATTAGAACATTTCTATCATCCCCAAAAGTTCCCTCATATCCATTTGTAGTTAATTTCTACTCCTGGCTCCTGGCCGCCACTGATTTGCTTTGTGTCACTATAGTTTGATTTTTCTGGTAATCAAATATGAATGGACTCATGCAATATGTATCCTTTTGTATCTGACTTTTTTCACTTAGCATAATATTTCTGAGGTTTATCCATGTTATAGCATGTCTCAGTAGTTCATCTCATTTTATTGCTGAATAACATTCCATTATATATTATTTATTCACCAGTTAATGGACACTTGCTATGAACATTTGATTCATGTCTTTGTGTAGATATGTTTTTATTTCTCTTAAGTGGATACTTAGGATATTGCTGAGTTGTCTAGTAATTTATGTTAACTTTTAAAAAGTCTGTTAAGCTGTTTTAAGAATTTCCTTTTTAAATCTGAATAGTATTCCATTGTACCACATTCGTTTATCCATTCATTTGCTAGTGGACACTTGGGTTGCTTACATGTTTTAGCTATTGTGAATAATGCTGTTATGAACATGGGTGTACACATATCTCTTTGAGACCCTGCTTTCAGTTCTTTTAGGAGTATACTTAGAAGTAGAATTGTTGGGTCATATGGTAATTCTATTTTTAATTTTTTAAGGAATCGTCATACTGTTTTACACAGTGACTGTAACATTTTACATTCCCACCAACAGAGTGCGAGGGTTTCAGTTTTTCCACATTCTTACCAAGAGTTGTTTTCTGGTTGTTGGTATTTATTTATTTATCTGTCTGTCTGTCTGTCTGTCTATCTATCTATCTATCTATCTATCTATCTATCTGTCTGTCTGTCTGTCTGTCTGTCTGTCTGTCTGTCTGTCTATCTATCTATCTATCTATCTATTTTGACAGTACCTTTCCTAATGGACGTGAGATGGTATCTCATTGTAGATTTCATTTGCATTTCCCTAATGATTAGTGATGTTGAGCATATTTTCATGTGTTTACTGGCCATTCATATATCTTCTTTGGATAAATATCTTTTCAGGTGCTTGCCCATTTTTAAATTGGGTGGTTCATTGTCATTATTGAGTTTTAGGAGTTTTCTATATATTAATATTAATACCTTATCAGATATGTGATTTGCAGATTTTTTTCCCATTCTATGGGTTGACTTGGTCATGGTGTATGCTTGCAGTATACTGCTAAATTCTGTTTGTGGTATTTTGTTGAGGATTTTTACATTGATGTTCGTAAGGTATGTTGGTTTGTAGTTTTCTTGTAGTGTCTTTGGCTTGGGTATCAGGGTTATGCCTGGCCTCATGACATGACTTAGGAAGTATTTTCTCTTCAGCTTCCCCCCCCCCCGCCTTTGGAAATGTTTGAGAAAGATTGATAGTAGTTCTTTAAGTGTTTGGTAGAATTCACCAGTGAAGCCATCAGGTTCAGGGCTTTTCGTTATTGAGAGATTTTTGATTACTGATTCAATCATATTACTAGTTATAATTCTATTCAGATTTTCTATTATTAGTGATTTAGTCTTGGTAGGTTTTATGTTTCTAGGAATGTGTTCATTTCATCTAGGTTATCCAATTTATTTGACATACAGTTTTTCATAGTACTCTTATAGTCCTTATTTCTATAGAATCAATAGTAATGTCCCCATTTCCATTTCTGATTTTAGTATAAATTGATTCCTCTTGTTTTTTCTTAGTCCATCTAGCTAAAGATTTGTCAATTTTGTTGAAACTTGATTTCGTTGATTGTCTCTGTTCTTTTTCTGTTCTCTATTTTGTTTATCTCTGCTGTAAGCTTTATCATTTCCTTTCTTCTGCTAGTTTTGGGTTTAGTTTGTTCTTCTTTTTTTAGTTCCTTAAATTGTAAAGAGAAATTGTTGATTTGTGTTCTTCCTTGCTTTTTAAGTTTTAAATTTTTAGCTGTAAATTTCCCACATAGTACCACTTTCGCTGCATCCCATAAGGTTTGATATGTTGTGTTTTGGTTTTCATTTGTCTCTAAATATTTTCTAATTTCCCTTGTGATTTCCTCTTTGATCCATTAGTTGTTTAATAGTTTATTTAATTTCTATAATTCTGTGAATTTCCCACTTTATGTTATTTGTTTTTAACTTCATTCTGTTGTGGTCAGAGTAAACACTTTGTATGATATTTATCTTTTAAAATCTATTGAGGCTTCATTCGTGGCCCCACATGTGGGCTGTCATAGAAAATGGACTTGAGAAGAGTGTGTATACTGTTATCATTGAGTGGAGTGTATACGTTGAGTTATGTATATGTCTGTTAGATCTAGTTGGTTCATCATGTTGGTTAAGTTCTGTTTTTCCTTCTATCTGATTGTTGTATTCATTATTGTTAGGAAGATATTGAAATCTTTAACTATTATTGTAGAACTCTTTCTTCCCTCAGATCTGTCAGTTTTCACTTGATATATTTTCATAGTCTGTCATTAGATATGTAAATGTTCATTTTATATTTTCTTGCTGTATTAAACCTTTTATTAATACATTATGTCCTTCTTTGTCTCTTGTAGTTTCTTTATTTAAAGTCTGCCTTGTCTGATATTAGTATAGCCATTCCTGCTATACTTTTTGCATAGAATATCTTTTTCCTTGCCTTCCCTTTCAACCTATTTGTGTCTCTGGGTCTCAGCTCACTCTCTTGTAGAGAGCATATGGTTGGATCATGTGTTTTTATTTATTCTGTCTTTTGCTTGGAGAGTTTAATCCATTTTCTTTTAAAGTAATTACTGATGAGGGACTTCTGTCATTGTGCTGTTCTTTTTTTTTTTATGCCTTATAGCTTTTTTGTTTCATTTCCTGCATTCCTGTCTTCTTTTGTATTTAGTTGATTTTTTGTAATGAAATGTTTAAATTCTTGTCTTGTTTCCTTTTGTGTATATACTGCCATCCTCTCTCTTTTCAGTTGTTGATGTCGCAATATTACATCTATACATTGTGTGTCCCAAAACATAAACTAATAATTATTTTAAATGTGTGAGTCTCCTAAATTATATAAAAAACAAGATTCGGAGTTCCAAACCAAAGTTATAGTAACACTAGCTTTTACACTAAGAGTTTTTTTTCTTTAAACATATTAGTTTCTTAATGTAGAAAACAAAAAGTACAGTTACATACCATTTTTACAATAATACTAGCTCTTATAATTGCCCATATTGATAATAGCCATTCTAACAGGTGTAAAGTGGTACCTCATTGTGGTTTTGATTTGCATTTCTCTAATAGCTTGTGAAGTTGAGTATCTTTTCGTATATCTGTTGGCCATCTGTATGTCCTCTTTGGAGAAATGCCTTTTCAGGTCCTCTGCCCATTTTTTACTTGTATTGTTTGTTTTTGAGTTATGTGGGTTCTTTATGTATTTTGGATATTAACCCCTTATTGGAGGTGTTGTCTGCAAATTTCTTCCATTTGGTTGGTTGCTTTTTTGTTTTATTGATGGTTTCTTTCGCTGTGGAGAAGCTTTTTAGTTTGATATAGTCCAGTTGATTTCTTTTTGCTTTGAATTACCTTGTTTTTGAGATGAAATTCATAACATCCTCTCTAAGACTAAGGTCCATAAGTGTAGTACCTGTGTTTTCTTCTATGTACTTTATTGTTTCAGGTCTTATATTTAGGTCTTTGGTCCATTTTGAGTTAATTTTTGTGTCTAGCAGTCTATTTCCATTCTTTTCATGTGTTTTTCCAATTTTCCCAGCACCATTTATTGAAGAAGCTTTCTTTTCTCCATTGTATGTTTTTGGCTCTTTTATTGAAAAATTTTTGCCCATATATATGTGGGTTTATTTCTGGGCTCTCAATTCTTTTCCATTGATCTGTGTTTTTTTCTGCCAATACCATGCTGTTTTGATTATTGTCACTTTGCAGTATAATTTGAAGTCAGGGTGTGTGATACCTCTGGCTTAGTTCTTTCTTTCTCAGAATTGCTTTGGCTATTTGTGTGTGTGTGTGTGTGTGTGTGTGTGGTTCCATACAAATCTGGTGATTTTGTTGTTGTTGTTGTTCCATTTCTTTTTAAAAATGCCATTGGGATTTTGATGGAGATTGTATCAGATCTGTATATTGCTTTGCGTAATATGGCCATTTTGACTATGTTGATTCTGCCAGTCCATGAACATGGAGTATCTTTTCATTTCTTTGTCTTGTTCAATTTCTTTTAATTACTTGTAGGTTTCAGTGTATAGGTCCTTCACATCTTTTATTAAGTTTATTCCTAGGTACTTTTTTCTTTTTGTTGCAGTTGCAGAAAGAAGGAATTTTTTTTTCATTTATTTTTCTGAAATTTCATTGTTAGCATATAGGAATGTAATGGATTTTTGTAGATTGATTTTATATCCTGAATTTTACTTTATTTATTGTTTCAAATATCTTTTTTGTTGGAGTCTTCAGGGTTTTCTATATAAAGAATTATGTTCTCTGCCAAAAGTGACAATTTGACATCTTGCCCGATTGCTCTGGCTAGGACTTCCAGTACTAAATTGAATAACAGTGGTGAAAGTGGTCATCCTTGTCTTATTCCTGATCTTAAAAGAAAAGCTTTCAGTTTTTCACCATTGAATATGATATTAGCTGAGAGTTTGTCATCTGTAGACTTTATTACATTGAAGTACTTTCTTTCTATTTCCATTTTATTGAGTGTTTTAATAATAGATGGATGTTGTATCTTGTCAGATGCTTTTTCTTCATCTATTCATATGACCATGTGATTTTTATTCTTTAATTTGTTTATGTGCTATATCACATGGATCGATATGCATATGTTGAACCATCCTAATGCCCCCGGAATGGAATCCATTTGTTTGCTATGTATTATCTTTTTAATGTATTGTCATCGTCTACGGCCATACCACCCTGAACGCACCCAATCTCATCTGATCATAATGTATTGTTGTATTTGATTTGCTAGTATTTTGTTTAGGATTTTTGCATCTGTATAAGTCTGAAGGGTTTTTTTGTTGTTGTTGTTATTCTTTCAGGTTTTGGTATCAGAGTAATGTTGGCATCATAAAATGAGCTAGAAAGTATTACCTTTTCTTCAGTTTTTTGAAAGAGTTGAGAAAGATTGGTATTAAATCTTTGAATGTTTGTTAGTGAATTCACTCGTGAAGCCATCTGGTCGTGGACTTTTACTTTTGGGAAGGTTTTTGATGATTGTTTCAATTTCCTGACTGTTGCTTGGTCTCCAGTTCTTTTGATTCAGTCTAAGAAGGTTATATATTTCTAAGAACTTCTCCATTTCTTCTAAGGTATTGACTTTGGTGGTGTATAGTCTTTCATTGTATTCTCGTATTGTCGTTTGTATTTCTGTGGTGTCCATAGTAACTTCTCCTCTTTCATTTTTGATTTTTTTTGAGTCTTTTCTCTTTTCCATAGTCTAACCAGAAGTTTGTCATTTTTATTAATATTTTCAAAGAACCAGCTCTTTGCGTTAATTTTTTTCTATTGTCTTTTTGTTCTCTATTTCATTTAATTCTGCTCTAATTTTTATTATTCCCTTCCTTCTGACTTTAGGCTTCATTTATTCTTTTTCTCTTTCTTTAAGATGTAATGTTAGATTGTTTGGGATTTTTCTTGTTTCTCGAAGTAGGCATGTACTAATATAAACTTACTGCTTTTGCTGTATTTCAAATTTTTTGATGTGTCGTATTGTCATTCTCATTTGTCCCTATGTATCTCTTGATCTCTCCTTTTATTTCTTCTTCGTTCTTTAGTAGCATGTTTAATCTCCACATATTTGTGGTTTTCCCCACTTTCTCTTTGCCGTTGACATTCCAAGTATTGTGATAGGAGAATATGCTTGGTATGATTTGTCTTCTTAAATTTGTTGAGGCTAGTTTTGTGTCCCAACATATGGTCTATCTTTGAGACTTCCATGTGCACTAGAGAAGAATGTATAATCTGGTGTTCTGGGATGAAAGGCTCTGTAAATGTCGGTTATGTCCATTTGGTCTAATGTATCTTTTAAGGCTGATATTTCCATATTGATTTTCTGTTTGGATGAACTGTCCAAAGCTGTCAATGGGATATTTAGATCCACTGCTACAGTTGTGTTTTTGTCAGGTTTTTTGTTTTTTGTTTTTGTTTTTTTTTTTAGTTCTGTTAGTAGTTGCTTTATATATTTTGGTGCTCTCTGATTGGGTGCATATATATTGATAAGTGTCTTCCTGATTTATTGTCCCCTTTGTCATTATAAAATGTCTGTCTTTGTCTCTTGTTACCTTTTTTTAGCTCAAAACCTTTTTTGTCAAATATAAAAGTACACTATAACTGCTTTTTTCTGGATGCCATTTGCTTGGAGTATCATTTTCCACCCTCTCACTTTGAGTGTTTATTTGTCCTTGGAGTTGAGGAGATGTGTCTCCTGAAGGCATCATATGGTTCAGTTTTTTGTTTTTTTGTTTTTCATCCAATCCACTGCTCTGTGCCTTTTTATTGGTGAGTTCAGTTCATTTACATTTAGGGTGATTATTGTATGAGGATTTCCATAGCCATTTTTTCTTTTGGTTTTGGTAGCTCTATGTCTCCAATATATCTTTTCCCTTGTGTTTCTATTATTTTAGTTTGGTGCTGTTCTATGATTCTGTTTTCTTTTTCTTTAATGTTATGTGTTTCAGTTTTAGATATTTTGTGTGTGTGATTACCATCAGGTTTATGCAAAAGGAAATTTCATATACACAGTAGTCTTTTTTCTTCTGAATGCATTTTATCTCCATTATGCTTTGCAAATTCAAACCTTTACTCCTTCCCCTTTTATGCTGTGAGTTCATTTCTAAATTGCTTTAGCTATTGTCTTCTTCCTCCTCTTTAATGTTTTTATGTTATATTTAAGTGTATAACATCTTATTCTGAATAAGGTAGTAATTTCCTGCTTCTTTCTGTTACTCATCTTACTTATAGTTTTGTATCCTTTTGTCTTTTCGTTTCAGGTAGAATGTCTCCCTTCAGTATTTCCTGTAATGCAATTCTTGTGATAGTAAATTCCATCAGCTTCTGTATGTCTGGGAAAGACTTTATTTCTCCTTCATATCTAAAAGATAACTTTGCTGGATATATTATTCTTGGCTGGTAATTTCTCTTTCAGTAGTTTTGAATATTCAATTCCGCTCTCTCCTAGCTCGTAGGGTTTCTGTTTAAAAATATACCGATAATCTAATTGGATTTCCTTTGTAGATCACTGTTTTCTTTTACTTGGGTGCCTGGAGAATTCTTTCTTTGTCATTAATTTTTGACAGTTTTAATATAATGTGCCTTGGAGAAGCCTTTTTTTGGTTCGAGATTATTAGGTGTTCTGTTTGCTTTTTGGATTCAAGGATCCAGTTCTTTCAATAGGTTTGAGAAGTTTTTGTCAGCTATTTAAATAGGCTCTCTGTTCCCTTCTCCCTTTCTTCCCTTTCTGGTATACCCATTATTCTTATATTACTCTTTCTGTTGGAGTCAAATAGTTCTAGTAGTTTTTAATTTTTGTTTTTTGGTTTTTTTACTCTCAAGTCTTTCTCTCCTTCTGTCTGTCATTTCTAGATATTTATCTTCGATATCACTAATTCTTTCCTCCATCTGGTCAGCTCTATTTCCTAAGCTTGCTAGTTCAATCTTCATCTCTTTTATTGAGTTATTTAGCTCCAGAATTTGGTTATTTTTTTAAAGTCTCGATCTGTTTGGTAAAATACCCCTTTTCTTCACTGATTTTATTTCTGAGTTTATTAAACTGCTTATCTGATTTTTCGTGTATCTCGTTTTTTTTTTCAGAACTGCAATCTTGAATTCTCTATCATTTAAATCACATATTTCCATGTTTATTTTCTGGAGATTTTTCATTTTCTTTCTGAGCTGCCTTGTTACCTTGGTTGTTCATGCTGTTTGATGGACTATTTTTCTTCCTAGGCATTTATGGGAATGAATTTTTTTTTTTTAAAGAGTAATATTTCTAGCTGGTTGATTAGAAGCGGTTTTTCTGTTTTCCAGTAGGTGGTGCTGAAGCACCGTATTTTATTTTTTCTTGCACTGCTCTGGCTTCTGGATTCTGCAAGGCGGTGGAAAATTCCCTGTATTCCCTGGGGAGATGGGTGTCAGCTCTATGACCAGGTTGCCCCAGACTCAGGGCACCACACCCGAGGGGGGATGTGTGGGCGATGGGGTTCACAGCTGTGAAATCCCAGCACTGCCCGCTGAAACCAGACACTGCCAGCAGTGTTGTACTGTCCCTGGTGTCCCAGGTGCCGCTGATGGGATCTGTTGCTGTGGGTAGGTGCAGGGTGGCTTGGGAGAGACTGGTTCGTGCATTTATGGTTTTGTTTTCCTCCCAGTAATTGTGACTGCCAGACCTCAGCTGCCTCACCTCTGTGTCTCCATCCTTGTAACGGGAAATTAGCTGCGGTATGCATCTGCCGCTTGGGGAAGGAATACTCCTGTCTCTCCAGTTCTCAGAGCTGCAGGTAGTTTTCTCTGTAACCCAACACTCACTGGTTCATCTTCTCCTGGGGCTTGCTGCTAGTTCTGGAAGGATGAGAGGAGACAGCCAGGCTCCAAGCTCCACGGCTTTGTTTTCTGCCTGGCAGTGGTGGCTGCTTGACCACAGTTGCCATACCTCTGTGTTCTATCTCTGCCCCAGTCACTGGGTTCAGCTGCAGTATGGGCTAATCACTCAGACAGAAATGTTTATTCTATGCCCTTGTTCCTTGGGGCTGCAGAGAGTGCACAATGCAGCCTGATTCCTCTCCTTGCCTCTCCTGAGACCTACAGTGCGCTCTGGGCTGTCTGTGGCACCCCTCTTTGCTCTTCTCCCTTCCATCCTCCCCTGTTTGCTCTGATTTGCCCACCTTCAGATGTTTGGATGTGCGGCTCTCTGAGATGTGTTGAGCAAGGAATCCCTTGATAAATTATAGCTGTTCAACCTGTAGCTTCAAGGGAGAAACCAGGGGCACCTCTCATGCCACAGTGTTTCTCTCTTTTAGCATTTTGAATATATTAGACTACAGTCTTCTGGTCTTCAAAGTTTCTGATGAGAAATCCGCTGATAATCCTACTGAGGATCCTTTGCATGTGATGATTCTCTTTCTTGTGGTTTTATGGTTTCCTCTTTGAAAGTTTGATTATAATGTCTTAGTATTGGTTTATTTGAGTTTATCTTACTTGAGCTTCTTGGATGTTTATGTATTTCATTAAATTTGGGAAGTTTTCCACCACTATTTTTTCAAATATTCTCTCTGCCCCTTTCATTCTTTTTCTAAGACTAGCACAGCGTGTGCATTGGTTTGCTTGATGGTGTCTCACAGATCCCTTAGGCTCTATTTGGTTTTCATCAATCTTTTCTATTTTTCAGCCTAGATAATTTCCATTGTCTTATCTTTAAGTTCACTGACTTTTTTCTTCTACCTGCTCAACTCTGCCTTTGAATCCCTCTATTGAATTTGTCATTTCAGTTATTGTACTTTTCAGCTTCAGGATTTCTTTTTGGCATCTTTTATAAGTTTCCTGTCTTTATTAACATTTCCATTTTGTTCACACATTGTTTTCTTGATTTTTTTCCCACAACTTTTTTTAGTTCTTTGAGCATCATTAAGATAGTTGTTTTAAAGTCTTTGTCTAATCTAAATGCCGTAAGTCTTTTTCAGGGACAGTTTCTTTTGATTTATTTATTTTTTCCTTTCCTTTCCTTCCATACTTTCTTTTTTTTGTTTGTTTGTTTGTTTGTTTGTTTGTTTTGGTATGCCGTGTGATTTTTTTGTTGAATGCTAGATGTTTGAATCTTATAATCTGGAAAAACCCTTCCTCAGAGGTTGGTGTTTTTATTATTTATTTATTTTTTGATTTTTGTAGGCTGTGTGAGATGTAAACTTAATATCTAAAGTTTTTTTCTGAGCTTTTCCTTAGGCATGGATAATTTCCCTTTCTAATTTTCCCTTTATGTGCAGTTGTTTTTAAATGTCCTAGTTTTAAATTTCTGGCTCCTGAAAGTGGGAAAGCAAAAACATGAAGTGGAGTAAAATGGGCTCCAGCCCTTTAAATTCATTAGAAGTCACTTAAACTGTAGTGGGTGGGGCTTGTAGTAATGGGGTAAGAATGGGGTTAACAAAAATGTCTGCCTGTCTCTTTATCTCTTTGTACCTCTGTGATCAGAAGCATCAATCAATGATCAGAGCACAGATCCCTGTCATTTGGTTCATTTTCCCAACCCTAGCTCATGTAAGCCGTGTGCAAGCTGCTCTAGGTACATATACACAGCTGCCTGGCACATGGCTGGAGGTAGGAGAATGGGTAGCTGTTATTACACAAAGCTGAAATTGACCAGAATTAACTGCAGTTTCCCATCTAAATCTTCCCCTGGAAGTTGTAAGACTTCAACAGACTTCCGGGTTCCAAAATAGTTATATCAGTCAGATTCTGTCACTGCAATTGTTGTCTAGGAGATAGATTCCTGGTGCCTCCTACTCCATCATCTTCTGCGAATCGTCTCTATAATCCATTTTTGAGTTAATTTTTGTGGACAGTATGAAGGAGTCCAGATTCATCTTTAGTCATGTGTATATCAATCAAATTATTCTAGCACCACTTGTTGAAAACAGTCTTGTTTCCTTAATGAAGTACCTTGACACCTTTAAAATAGTGTCATTTTGTATATTTATTAAGCACTGATATACAATATTTTTTTCTTTCAAACACTTTCTAAGATAATGTGAAGGGGAAAGGATGAATAGTCATTGAACTTTGGGTCATTTGCTCACAAATACAATTAAGATGGGTAAAATTGGGAGTATTATAGCTCAAGAATGTGGGACATTTGTTAAGCTAATGAGAGTGAAAGGAACATTTTCTTTAGTCTCTGATTTCAAAACAGGAAGTTGAAGAGGCAATGCTACTTTTCTTGGAGAACATATAAAATTTGTAATTTAACGTAATCGAGTAGATTGTAATAAAATCTTATCTACCATTGGTTTGCAGAATTTATGTAAAAATTATTTTTAAATGTAATGTAAAAAATTGAGCAGCACAAAGCTATAGTAATCAAGCCAGTGTGGTATGGCATAATGGTAGCTATAAAGATCAACAGAATTAAGAATCCAGAAAAGAAATCCTTACATTTATGTTTTATTGATTCTGGGCAAGGATGCCAAGACAATTCAGTGTAGAAAGAATAATCTTCTCAGGACATGATGCTGGATATCCCCATGCAAAAGAATGAATTTGAGTCCTTCTTCACAGCATGCACATACACACAAAAATAAAATGGATTGTAGACCTAAATGTACAAGCTAAAACTATAAAGCTCTTAAAAGAAAATATAGGAGTAAATCTTTGTGACCTTGAGTTTAGACAATGGTTTCTTGGATAAATTGGACTTCATCAAAATTAAAAACGTTTGAGATACAAAGGATATCATTAAGAATGTAAAAAGACAACCCTAGAATGGGAGAAAATATTTGCAAATCATATATATTTGTTAAGAGACTTGTATCTAGAATATTTAAGAACTCATAGAGCTTGAAAATAAAAAGCAGCCCAGTTAAAAAAATGTGCAAAGGATCTCAGTGGACATTTTCCTAAAAAGATATACAAATGTCCATGAAAAGATGCTCGGCACCATTAGTCATCAGAGAGATGCAACTCAGAACCACAATGAGATACCACACCACACCTAATGGGGTGGCTATAATGAAAAAAAAAAAGACAGGTAATAACAAGTGTTGGTGAGAATGTGGAGAATTTAGAGCTCATGCAAGTGTTGGTGAGAATGTGGAGAATTTAGAGCTCATGCACTGTTGCTAGGATTGTAAAATGGTGTGGCTGCTTTGAAAAACTATCTGGCAGTTCCTCAGAAGGTTAAATACAAAATTAGCATATGTCCCAGCAATTCTACTTCAAAGCATATACTTAAGAGAAGTAAAATCATGTCCACACAAAAACCTGTGCATGAATGTTTATAACAGTATTATTGATAATAGCCAAGTGAAAACAACCCAAATGTCCATCAGCTAATGAATGGAGAAGTAAAATGTGGTGTATCCATCAATGGGATATTATTTGGCAATAAGGAATGAAGTAGTGATACATACTGTATTGCAGATAAACTTTGAAAACATTTTGCTAAGTGAAAGAAGCTGGTCACAAAAGACCACATATTGTATAGTTCCATTTATAGCAAATGTCTAGAATAGGCAAATCTATATAGACAAAAAGTAGATTAGTCTTGCCCAGGGGACAAGTGAGGGGGGTGGAGTTTTTGGAGGAAATGAGGAATGACTGCTAATAGGTTCAGGGTTTCTTTTTGGGGTGGTGAAAATTATACAATTGATTGTGGTTATAGTCGCACAACTCTGTGAACATATTTAAAACCATTGAATTGTACACATTAAATGAGTGAATTATATGGTATGTTGATAAAAAAAAATTTAAAATCGAGCAGTACCCAACTAAAAATATGAAGAAGAAAACATTTGAAAATGTGTCTATCTTCTATAGGTAGAGAAGAATTAGTTGATCGTCTTTAATTATCATTTTTTCTTTTCATTCTCTATCCTTCTAGTGGCTGACTAGGCTTATTAAATGCATACACTTTTGCGTTGAATGTTAGTAAATCATAATTCATTTTTGGCAGGAATTGAGTTCTTCTCAGACTTTATCACATGATGGAGGATTCTTCAATAGACTGGAAGATGATGTTCATAAAATTCTTATTAGAGAAAAAAGAAGAGAACAGCTTACAGAATATAATGGAACAGATAATTGCGCTGCTCATGAACACAACCAGGCATGTAAAATAGAGAATTCTCTTAAAATCACAATGAAACTAAAACAAAATTTTTCTTTTAAAAAAATTTAAGCAGTAGAATCTAATTATGTGATTCTATTAAATTACAGTTTTAGAATTTGTCTTAATCATAGATATTTATATTTAAAAATGTGAAGTACTTCATTCACTGATGGATATTTATTGAGCATTTGGTATATACTAGGTTAGGCTGTGGCATAGGGTAGTAGGAATACCAACATGAATTAGACTTCCTTTTCCTTAGACACTCAGAGTAGTGGGCATTAGAAGAGGTAGACCTGTACAGAGAATATTATTCAGCAAAATGAAGGCATTTAGAGACATATGAACAATAAAAAAGAGGTCTTGAATAGAAAAAGTAATAGATCAGTCAGGTGAATTGTGAAAGGTATATGAAAAAAGACATTTGGGGTGGATTTGGAAGGATGAATAAGCTGAGAAATGGAGAAAGCCTAAGGGAACTGCAAGAACAAAGGCCAAAAGTTAGGAAAGGCCCTAGTTAGACTAAATATTCAGGAAACTGAAAAATTCTGTGTTTTAAGAAATATAGAGTTAAGTTAAATGTGGGATAACACCACCAGAGAAATAGATTGCATTTAGATTATAAAGATTTTTTTATGTGAAACTAAGAATTTTATCCTGTAGACCAGGGATTGCAGACTGTGGCCCATGAGCAGAATCTGGCCAGTAGTCTGTTTTTGTAAGGCCTACAAGCTAAGAATGGCATACATGTTTTTAAAATAGCGTCTTTAAAAAAAAAAAAAGATCTCATCATATGGAGACCTATAAATCTGCATTTATTTTCTCACCACAATCTCATCTTCTATCTTACTTCCTCTTAAACTTTGAACCTGTTCATTACCTTATGTTTACCTCCAGTCCATCAGTAACTTCTCTCCTAGCCTGAAAACTTGTAGTAATTTCATTAATATCCCCATGAACACTTTCCTCATACTTCCTTGATTTTCTTTTATTCCCTGGTTCCCATTACGCAGCATTGGCTCTCACAGAATTGTCTGCCTTTTCTATTCCGATTTAATTCCTGGGCTGCCAGATACGACTGGTGTTCGATTCTGATAATCAGTGCTGTATAACTTTTACCATATCCTTTTTATTCATAACAGCCAGGACTGCCTAACAGTCCTTTGAATCATCTCTTTCTGACTTTGACAAATTTCTACAATGGTATACCAAATTATAAAAGCCCATTTTCTATCCTTTTACTCTCTTCAACGGATGTTATCTTTTTGTTTCCTAAGACTGATAAATTCAATCCTTCAACAAATGAAACACCTACTGTATTGTTTTATAGGACACATGAGAAGTCAGACCGTTTCAGAATTTTTTTACTACAATGTAGCAATAAGATTGGTTAATAAATAACACTAACATAATTTCACACGAAATATCTATTTCAGGTTAGCCATAGGTACTCATGAGCTGCTACTTTTCTGACACTGAATTAAATTTGATGTTTTTCTGTATTGCCTTGACAGAGTTTATGTACAGTCCAAGCAACCATGTTAACATTTATGGTTAGCATATTTGCTTCCTTCTTTTTTATTATGAGTTTCCCCTTTGTGGTCCATATCGTCTTATTTTTTTAAAAGCCATCTCAGATAATTTTTGGAGAGAAAGAATATTAATATATTTCAACAAATAGGTATTTCAACCCCTTTGTAGAACACGGTTGGTATATATGTTTAGTTAAATGATTAAGTAGTATCAATGATTGAATAAAACCATAGGACAGTGCAGTACAATAAAAGTCTTTGAAATCAAACCTAATAACACAAAATATAGCTTTCACAGCTTATCAGCTATGTTACATTGGGATGAAGTTACCCACCTATACTGTTAGTAGGAAAATTAGAAATTATGATTTACAATGTTTAGCAGAGCATGTTGTACAGAGTACACATTTAGTAATTACTTTTGTACATTGTAGAAAATGTTAAGTCCAAAAAAAGGATACATTAATAACGTGTCACAGTAATTTGAAGGAATGGAGATCAGGGATGGTATTCTTAGAAGAAAATAGCTTTTGAATTGGAATTTAAAGGACAGTAGAGTTTGAACATACTCTAAGGGAGAAGAAAATGGAATGCCGTGAGTAAAAGTATTGAAGTAAAGGTATAAACCAGTTTGATTAAAACAGAAGGATCATAGAGAATAGTATCGGCTGTTTGGTAAGGTAAGTTGGAAAAGATTATGGGAGATTTAAAGGCCTGATTTATGATTTAGTCAGTAGATAGTAAAGAATTTTTTTAAGGTTTTGAGTAGAGAGCAATGTTTTATATGGTAATATTCCACTGCAGTGCCTAGTAAAAACTGAATGAAGGTGAGGACTAGTTATAGGAATTAGATAATACTCAGTATTGTTATGGATATAGAACAATAGTACCATACTACTAGTGGTAGTGTAAATTGGTATAACCATTTGGAAAACAATTTTACATTAACTTTTGAAGTTGAAGATGATGGGCAGACTGTATGTTCTAGAAATTCTACCCTAGATTAAACCCTGGAGACATCTTCAGGAAGAATGTTGAAAACTCAGTTGTTTGTAATAATGAAATTGATAGGAGAAATTAATGACAGCTATACATAGCAACATAGATGAATATCAAAAACAAAATGCTTAATAAAAAATTAAGTCACCAAATAATAGTTTGATGCCATGTATATAAGTTTCAAAAAGTAGAAAATTTAATATATTTTTAGGGTGTGTGTGTGTGTGTGTGTGTGTGTGTGTGTGTGTGTGTGTGTGTAGTATAATGGGAATATAATGACAAACATAAAATTTGTAATAGTGGATATCCTCAGGAGGATATGACTGGGAAGAGAGGCACATGAGGGATACCAAAGTATTGGTAATGTTCAAATTCTTACTTTGCATGTTGAGTTATTTTTCTTTTTACCTTGCATCATTTATATATATTTCTTTCACATGTGAAATTTTTCATAATTAAAAATATTAAGATTTTTCTTATACTGTGTCATCGAGTGTAATAGAGAGGAAAAGATTGAGACCATTTAAAAAGTACTTTTTTTTTTAACCTTTCTTTCCCCATTGTACTCTTTTCTCAGAGAAAGCTCTTCTTTTTGCCAAGGTTAAAATAATTTTTTATGGTACATTAATATACCAGAAAATTTTATTTTAGATTTTTAAAAAGATTTTTATTAAAATATAGCTAACATACACTATTATTTTAGTTTCAGGTGTACATCATAGTTATTCAACATTTATATACCTAAAGAAGTATATAAGTACAGTAACCATCTGACACTGTACAGTGCTTTCACAATATTGACTATATTCCCTATTCTGTACATTATATCCCCATTACTTATTTGTTTTATACCTGGAAATTTGAACCTCTTATTCCGCTTCACCTTACTACATTTAAAAATTTTTCAATTACAGTTGACATTCAATATATATATTAGTTTCAGGAGTACAGCATAGTGGTTAGACATTTACCAGGAATTTTTAAAGGTGAAAAATAATTCAACCCTAACACAACATTTAGTTTCTTTTTTGAATACTTCTTTTCTAGGAAAATGCCACATGTATAAGCATTTAAAAATAATTGTAAAAGTAAAGAATTTAGTTTCATAGCCTTTTGCATACCATTAATTATATTCTGTCAAATCAACATGCTATAATTTGCTTGGTCAGTGCCTTATTGAACAATTAGGTTGTTTAGAATTGGTCAGCTAATATTCATTGAACATCTTCATATATTTTATATATATATATATATTTTTTTTTTTAATTTTTTGATGAATTATTTCCTTGGAATAAATTCTTTAAAAAAGTAGTTGAATCAAAGGATATAAACATCTGTGTTGCTCTTGATGTGTATGAACATTGTCTTACAGTAGCAGGATAATTTTTCCACACCTTCACTGGCATTAGGTAGATCATCTACTCCTGATCCCATTCCTCTTTATGGCCTTCAGATCTTTGTATTATTAATTTCCCTCATAGCATATTTTACCCTTTTATTCTGTGGATGCCTTATACTTACTATGTCCAAACTCAGGCTCATTATTTCCTCTCCAAACCAAGCATTTGGCTTGACCTCCATCATTTCTGTTTTTGGTTTCATCATTTTATCTAGATATACAGACTATAAATCTTTTTCACATTACTGTTTTTCATGGCTTGAGAGTTTTTAATCTTTGGAATATTTTTCAAATTTCTTTTACATTCTCACTAACATTTCTCTAATATATTTCTCTTTCTAGTATTCAATAATCTTTTAACAAGTCTTTCTGCCTCCTGACTTCTAATGCTACGTAATTTATGTTATACACTGCTAACAGCTGACTTTTTTTAAAGCATGACTTCACCATGCCACACACCATGTCCTTAAATTTTAATGTCTGTTGAATCAAATATAGCAGGTCCTTAAATAACATGATTTTGTTTGATGTCGTTTCATTATAACATGATGAGGTGCAGTTGGAACTTAACTCTTGTTTATATCAATTAGCCTATGGTAAAATTGGTTTTGTTATACGTAGTTTTGCTTAGAGTTGCAGAACTTATCCACAGCCTTAAGTGAGGACTTCCTGTACGATGTCCTTGACCTGACATTTAAAGTCCTCAGGTCCCGAAATCAATTTAGAAGAATGCTACCAGCACTTATAAAAAGAAAAAAGAAAAAAATGTCCAAGTATATGACATCCATTCATATTTTATGAAATTTGTTTCTGTGTGTATGTTTTATTATGGTACTTACTTTTCTGTGTATATATACTTTTCCCCCCCAGTAATGTAGAAACTATTATGTGGACTACTTTTTAGTTAAATGCAGATGGTGAGCATGTCAGATTATTAAATAATAGTTCTTGAACATCAAATAATTGTGTTTTTAATAACTAAATTTTATTTACCCACACTGAGAAAAAATATTCTGAATGTACCAGCTTGATTATTTAACATTTCTTGTTTGCTATTGAGATTGTGTACTTTTTCATGTTTATCGGTCATATGCCAATTATATGGGTTGTGACATATTTTTTTCCAGCATTTCATTTCTTTTGATTTAGTTATAGTATTTTTGGAGATTTTTCAACAAGTTAAATCTATTAATCTCTAATTTTCTCCTTTTGGCATCATGTTCAGAATGACTTTCCTACTCAAAAATGATATTCACACTCATCTAAATTTTAATACTTATGTGCTTTCATTTTTTCAAAATTAAAACAGTATGTTATATTGTTAAATGATTATGTATACCTCAGTATAAGACAATTTTGATAAGAGAAATATTTAAGTGAAATCTTCCATAATCTCATGTTCTAAGAGAGTTATTAATTTTGTTGTATGTCCTTCCGGTATTTTTCATTGGTATATAGCATCAGAATTTTGGGATCATATTAATATATTTTATAGTTTATATCATCATTTTTAGCGATTTTAGAGTTTATAGCTTTTTTTAATTTAGCATGTATTTTAGCCTGTATCTTGCAGTCGGGCATTTAAATTGTTGTCCAATTTTTTGATGTAATAAATCTGCAGTGAACAGTCTGATAGATATTCTTACCCTCATTTATTTAAGATAAATTCCTAGAAGTGAGATTCCTAGGCCTAATAGTATTTATAAATTTTAATTTTGATCCACCAACCTTATTCCTTAACTAGAAACCTGAAATGTCTATCTTTCTCACCTGCTGCATTCAACTTCATTAAATGCTCTTGATTCCTACATTCAACCTCATCATTAAATGCTCTTGATTCTGCTTCCAAATAATTTGTCACATGATACACTTCTTTACGTTTAAACTGCTTCCACCCGAATACAAGGCGTAATCTTTCTGATTTGGGTTTGCAGTAGCAATTAAAAGATCTTTCCAGTGGTCTTACCGCACTCATTCATTTTCCACATATCACCCAAAATCATCCTTTAAAAACATAGATCTAACGTAAGACTTATAGTCCTGCTCAGAATCCTTTACTGTTTTCTATTTTACTCAGAATTATATGCAGACCATTGTTATAGCCTATAAGGCCCTCCAAAATCAGGCCTCTACCTGTTTTTTCAAAATCTCTTGTTCTATTTTCCCACTAAGTTCCAACCATACTGGCCTCTTTTTCTTCAAATTTTCTAGGCTCTTTCCTGCCTCAGAACCTTTAAACATACTGGTTTTTTTTTCTACCTGGAAAGCTCTTACCTCCACTTTTTACTTAGCTAATTCCTACTCATCACTCAAAGTTCATTTTAAGTGTATCTGCTTCAGAGAGAACTTCCCTGATCCATGAGGGAGTAATTCATGTTATTCCCTTTATATCACTATGCTTCTTTTCTTGGTAGTTTAAACTTTGGTTTCTAATTGTAGCATTTCTTTATGTTACATCTGCCTTGTGTATCAGACAAGTCTCATGAGGGCAAGAATCTGGTCACCATTTTATACCCAGCACCTAGCAGTTAGGTACTCAGTTAATAATTTTAGAATAAGTTAATATTACCACATTAATCATTAAGTAAATAGAACCGATTATACTACTATCAGAAGTATGACTTTGGGTTGATTTTTTACATTTAAGTTTATTTTAGTATATGTTGCAAGATGGCAGGGATTTAACTTGATTTTTCCAAGTTAAATTTTTCCAAATTTTTCTATTTGTCCTATAACATACCATTATTCTGTAATTCAGCCTTTTCTCACTTTTTAAAAATACAATATATTACAATAAATTCTTACATCTTTAATCTCTCTTTGGACTTTCTTTTCTGGTACATTGCTCTGTCAACCTATGTGCCTTGACCATGCTATTTTATTTATTTTTGCTGTGTAGTACACAATTATTTGTTAGGCAGATTCCTCTTCATTACATTAACTTTTTATTTGTTTCCATCCTATATTCTCCCAGATGAAGTTTTGACTGTCTTGCTGATAGTACAAAATCCTATCAGAATTTCAATTGAAATTTTATTGAATGTACAAAGTAATATTTAGTCTTCCTGTCTACAAATAAACTTTGTTTTATATCTCTTTTCAATATTTTGTAATTTTCATTATAGATCCTGAAAATTTCTAAATTTTAATCTTAGAGGTATTTTTTATTGCTATTGGGAGGAAATGGTTTTTCTAGTTATATCTTCTTCCTGCTAATTGCTAATATGGAGAAAAACTATTTTTGTTCTTTATTATTTATTTTGTGTTTGTTTTCTCATAAGTTTTCAAATCTTTTTGTTTTTGTTTTTGTTTTTGTTTTTGTTTTAGGCGAGGCAACCCTTGGTTGACCGCACAGATTGCAAGGACCTTGTCAGCTTACAGTCCCTTATTTTTTATTTAATGCCTACAGCACCTGGTCTTCCTAGGTGGTCTCCCATCCAAGTACTAACAAGGCCTGACCCTGCTTAGCTTCTGAGATCAGACGATATCGGGCTTGTTCAGGGTGGCATGGCTGTAGACAAATCTTTTGGGTTTTAAAGATAGACTAATAACAGCTTGTCATAGAGCACTTTTAATATGTTTCTGCATAGAAATATTTCAAAGCCCTGATATTGTTTGTAGTTTGAGATTAATCATAAATGTCTTATTTGCTTACATTATACATAACTGCAAATATATCATTGAGGAGAAGTGGAAATAAAGTCAGTAGTTTAAGGTTGCTGTAGAAAGTGAACTAAAATTGGGAAAATGGGGATTTTTTTCCTCTTAAACTTACACAAAAAAATATTCTAAAGCAGAATCAGCAGACTATCTTAGTTCTAAAATAGTGTTTTTCTCTCTTCAGGAAGTAGTTTTGAAAGATGGAAGAATTGAAAGACTAAAGTTGGAACTTGAAAGGAAGGATGCAGAAATCCAGAAGCTGAAAAATGTGATCACTCAGTGGGAGGTTTGTGCTTATTTATTGTCGTAAACTACTAATTTGCATATTTTCTATTTTTCTCCAATGTAAATATGTGTAATGAATGTTTGGTTGAGAGAATAATGTTTCTGCTGTTTAGGTTTTTAAAAAATTTTATATTAGTTTCAGGTGTACAGCACAATGGTCTGACATTTATATAATTTACAAAGTGAATTACTCTAGTACCTACCTGGTACTCTACATAGCCGTTAGAATATTATTAACTATTTTCCCTGTGCTGTACTGCACATCCCCATGACTATTATGTAACTACTAATTTATACTTCATAATCCCTTCACCTTTTTCACCCACCCCCTCCAACCATTTGCTATTTAGGTTTTTAAATGCTTTCATTAATGACATAAAATTCGAATGTTGATAAAATTTATTTTTATGGTCTAATATTTTTATATAGTCTAATAGTGAAGATAAACATGTAAATAATTGCAGTACAGTGTAGTCTTTATAAGTGAGATTTGCCTGAGAGCTCCAGAAGCACAGAAACAGGAATGAATTGGTTGCTGCTATTGAAAATTAGTAAGGATTTTACAGAAAAGATGGTATTTCCAGGTAAAGAAAACAGCACATACAAAGATGTGGGAATGATAGGAAATACCTTGTCGTTGACATTAGAGAAATGAGAAATTGTAGAAGGGGAGATTGGAAATGTTAGTTGGGGTCAGCATTTGAAGGCTGTAAAGGTCTTTAGAAGTGAAGTGACATGAGAATTGAGAATTGTTATGTGAGGTGGTAATGCACATAGCTGAAGCCTGGAGTGAATATAGTTTGGTAAAACAACAGGTATTGAGTGTTGAGTGTAAGAGCGAGAGCACATTTTGAACTGGTTTGGGCAGTAGAAATAACAGACCCCATTTTGGACATGTTGGGTTTGAAATGGCAATAGATTCAGGCATCGATGTTCAGGATGCAAGTGGGTACAGTGGAGTCACAACATTTGTGCATTTAACTTTAAATGCTCTCTTTTTCATGAAATTAAACACACCAGTAAGGGCACCATATATGTCATTTATGTTCTTTATTATAAATGATATGGTGCTAGTATTTTGTACATTTATGTTTTTGTAGATACATTTACTTACTATTCTAAATGGTATGGTTCTAGTATTTTGTACATTTATGTTTTTATAGATACATTTACTTACTATTCAGGATTGTATATATAAAACTATGCTATTTTTATAGGCAATATAAAGAATATTCATGGATAATTTTGCTCATTTGCAATTTTTGCTTTATGAGCTGACTTTAGACCCTAAGGCTGATATAAGAGATGCCTCCATGTACACTGATCTGGATCTTGGACAAAAAAAGACTTGAGCTAGAGATAGATTGGTGAGATATTAACATTGATTGATACTCTGAGAGTGAGAATTTCATAGTAGATACAGTTTTATATTCACAGTGGATATATTTCTGTATTCATAGTGAATATATTTGTAGTTGACTGTATAAAGTTTTCCCCTTCATATTTTTGTTTCTATCTGACATCTCTCTCCTTCATTTCTAACCTCAGATGGTCCTACTCCCTTTATATTTACTGTGGTGCTCAGCTTCTGTTCAGTATTATCTGCAGTATTACTCAGTTACATTACTGATTTATCATTAGCAATTGACCGGACAGAGTATTTAGTAAAAGCCATCTTTGCTGGACTTAATTTAAAATACATTAACTTTGTTTTACGAGAAAGACTTGAATCTCATAACTTCTGTACATATCTGTGTACATGTTGAAGGAAGAAATGACAAGTTTCTTATACTGATCTGTTCCTCTGATTTCTTGTTTTTCTATAATGTATTACATGTATTTTTTTCTAATGTATTAAGTATTTATAAGTAATTCAGAGTATGTTATATGTTCAATAAAGGCAGTGTAGGGGGAAAATTCCCTGGATTATGGCCATTACTGTGGGAACATAGTTCCTCTTGTTCACAAATGTACAGTTGTGTCATATATGTAGTATGAGAAAAAGCTAAGTCATTGGGGAAAAAATTGAAAAAGAATTAAAAGATATTTCAGTAAATTAACAATTCATATTAGTAAAAAATTACTTTAACAGTAATTAGTGAAATAACAAGAGATTAGTAAATTTAGCCTTAACTGAATAGCTAGAACTATGCTGTAGAATTTAGCAACCACTATGTGTGTGTATCTTAAAGTTAAAATAAAATTAAAAATTTATTTTCTCAGTCACACTAGGTGCATTTCCAGGAGTTAATAGCCACATATTGGACAGTGTCAGATATAAAACAGATACAGAAAGTTCTAGTATAATGCTGAATAGTCTTGGTACAGAGCTGTGAATCATTTTTCTTTTTGTTTTCACCTAATTCTTTTGAATTATTAGGGTTTTATTTGCGGAAGGGAAGAGAAAGGCTTTAGGAAATTTTAATATTTTCCAGAGTTTGCTCCACTTTTATCTTTTCTTCTTTATTTTTCAATCACCTGTAATATTAATTTCTATTATTATACCAGGGATTGAATTTAAGTAGTAGACAATTTTGAATACATTTTCGTCCATCTTGTTTCTTTCAATAATAACTTATGTCTTTGAGCAAGCCAAGAATTCATAGCTCCATAAATTAATAGTAAATTATTAATTATATCATTTACTTTTTAAAAATTAAATCTTTTTTCTTTGACTATTAGGCAAAGTATAAAGAAGTAAAGGCAAGAAATGCACAGTTATTGAAAATGCTTCAGGAAGGTGAAAGTAAGTGATTTTTGTGTTTTTAGAATTAAAAGTTAATCTTAAAAAATATTTGAAGATAATTTTCAAGATATATGACTTATTGACAACAAAATAGAAAGGTTTCCCAGAGTGATACAAACTGGATTATTGCTGATAACTTTATTATTATAAGTTACTCTGTAGCACATTAGGTATTATACAGATTTATAACTATTCAGATAAGAGAAATCTTGAAATTTCATTTCTTACAAATTATTAGATTAATTTAGCAGGAAAACAAAAATAACATTTGCTTGAGATTCTTTTTAATTATTAGAGGAGAAGGCCTATTATCATTTTAGATTTTCCTTCTCTCTGACCCCCCACTCTTCATACTTTTGCTGCCACTCTAAACTTTTGGCAATAGGTCACCAGCAGGAAGCTAAAGAAATCAATCAAAAATGATTGGAGGTAATAAGATTAGTAAAGTTGATGTTATATGAAAACCTCCACAAATCAGTTGATTTCCTAGTGACACCTTGACAATTCTATGAAAATTTTACAATTCATAACAAAAGTACATTAATTTTTTAATGTAAAGTTTATGCAAAGGAATTACAAACCATAAGAGACATAAAGACATGAATAAATGAATAAGTCTTCTGAATAGACAAAATTAAGTCTAATAAACAATTTTCCCTGTTAATTTTATAACTTTCAAATTTTTTATAATATAACTATAACAGCTATTATACAGCTTAACTATAGTGAAATGGAAGTTAAAGAATAATGAGGAAAGGCATTATTTGAACAATTAGATATCAATATCCTGAGATTCATTTAGATCTGTACATGTTACTGAGCTTCATGTGGATCACTTAATGAATAAAATTATGAAAATAAAATAATTGTTTACAAAGTATCTTCCTAATTGAAGAAATTAAGAGTATCATTGGACATTGGGTATATGATTTTTAAATATGTAAAAATAAATATTCTTTAAGGAGATAGTTGTAAAAAGTGAGAAAATTAACTGATAAAAGCTTACTCTCAATAATGGATTAAAAATGGCTACCAGTAAATAAAATCAGTGTCCATACTCCATACTATAAATATTCCAAATAGAAATATTTTATATAGAACTGTTACATGAAAAATACAGTACATTAGAGTATACATACTCTAGCATTTATAATATAATGTAAATATGGTCAGTTATGTTATGGTACAACATGTATTCCTAAAAATCACCAGTCTGCAGAATCACATAGTTAAAACAAAAAGATTTATGAGGAAACTGGAGTTAGGAGTATACAACACTCAAAAACTTTATCAATGACACATTTTAAAAATATGGGACTCTAATAGAAACAGTGTGACAGTTTATAGATGTTAAAATGGTTAAACACAAATACTATACTATGGCACTTTACGTTGAACATAACCTAGTTTGCTTGTAAAAGTAGGCTTCAGAGAGTTGCAGCTTGTGTGTTACTGTTAAGTGATAGATGACTTTAAAGTTTGTATGGTTCTCAATACACAGTGACCTGAGATATCTGGTAGATATTTGAGATGTGTGCGTGAGTACAGTCATCTGTGTGCACAAAATTGTGCTTAAGCAAATGCAAAATTCTTATTATGTTTAATTTGTTCCCTAATATGTCAGTATTGTTGAAACAAGCATTAGAGGAGAACTGACTATAGTTAAAATATTACATAATTATTAAAGATCACTGGTTCTCAGTGTGTGTGTGTGTGTTTTAAGTCTGGAGTGGAAGAATAGAAAGTATAATTTGTAAAAGTTATCAAGTTGATTCTTGAGAGACTGATTTGTTTCTTGATACAGCATTATACCTTATTGCACTTCATATTAAACTATGAAAAATAAATTTGAATTACAGTGTTATATTGGTAGAGCTCTGGTATCATGTGCTCTATTTAAACATTTCCTCCTCTACTAATTATATTACAGTTTTACTTTTCAATCTCTCCTAGTTTGTTTTTAAAGTTGAGGAGTTAGTTTTTCATTCATTAGCCATTACCATGGATAAAGCAGTTTGTCAGCCATGTGGAAATTTTTAAAGTTAAGGTACATAGGGGCCAAAATATAGATCTCTTGGTTCCCCAAAGAGGGAAAAACTTCTAGAAAAATGAATAATTCTGAGACCACAGATGTTATATGATCAGTTATGATCATATGAGCTACATTTATTTGATAATACTTTATTGGTATGACATGTCAGATAAAAATAATTTTAGTGGACCTTATAGTATGCTCACCCTGACAATTTAACAAACCAAACCAAACTGAAACTACATTTTTTTAATCTTGAAGATTAGTCAAGGCATTTAAAAAGTTTTCTCCCTTTGTGAATTATTTTTTATTTTTTATTTTTCTGTCTTTGTCCTTTTTAGTGTAGATGGGAAAACTTTTTTATCACACACACACACACAATTAATATTTTAACACTAGAGAAAAGTTAGTTTTCCAAGAAAATCTGCTGTGGAGATAATGATTGGCATTTTTCAGTGAAAAATAAGAGCTATATTGGGTCAAGAAATACATTCATTAAGCATGAGGACAATCTTTGCCTGACTGCAGTGATGTCTTGGTTTACTAAAGTAATGTGAAAGTATTTGAGTGATTAAAAAAATTATATTACTCTTTCTCCTTTTTTGTCAGTGAAAGATAAAGCAGAAATACTTCTGCAAGTTGATGAATCTCAAAGTATCAAGAATGAGCTAACTATACAGGTAAGGAAAACTGAATAAGGCTGGTTTTCTTCAGCTGTTCTTTAGTCTTGAGTTATGAAACTTTACTAAACAAAAATAAAGCCCATGAATGCTGCAAGAAAGTGATATAAATTATATTTCATTATTATGTAATAGCAAACAAATGAAGATTCTGTTTACTGAGTCAGAGAGGTGTGTATGTCCTGAAGAATAGGGGAAGATAAGGTTATATTTTAGTTGATGTGGACTATGAATATAGAGATAGGGAGGGCAGATAAAACTTATGTTGCTCTTGGACTTGATTTTCTCCCCTTTCTATCCTTATTCTGTGGTCTTATCTGTCTTTAATATACAGCTGAGTAAAATGCCTAATTGAAATTGGGGTGGTGGGGGAGGCGTTCTCCTCTGATGCCCATTCATCCAGTAGTCAGAAATCATCATTGTGAATACGTGTTAAGAATTAAGAGTATTTGCCTAAAAAGACAAAAGATGTCTTTTTTTTAAATTGAATATTTGGTTATAGGTGACTTCACTTCATGCTGCATTAGAACAAGAAAGATCTAAAGTGAAAGTATTACAAGCAGAATTAGCCAAATATCAGGTATGCTTTTATAATTTTGAAAGTGTATTTATCACAAATAATGCACTACTCTTAGGCCAAAATTTATTCACCAAAAATATTAATAATTTTATTGGTCATATAATTTACATTTTAGAAGATGTTAAGGTTATTCTAGATATTGGCATATACAGCAATAACTAAAATATTTCAGAAAAATCCTCGGTACTACATTGATGATGTGGCATACATGCCATTGAATCATGTCAAGGGAAGGTATATAATGACATTTGTCCAATTATATAAGTTTAACCACTTGGGTACAGCAATATCTCCTAGATGTCTTCATTGTTAAGGTATATTTACCCCTTTGTAATTAATAATATGTGGAGTGATATTTTGAGCTTGTGTTAATATCCTTTTCACCCAATGGTTTAGCATCCATTGATGCTATTTGTAGCAGTTATTGTTTTGGTGGTTGCAAAATAGTGATTTTTCTAATTCTGTCATTTTTTCTACATTTGCAAGCTGGCATTCAGCATTTTTTTTTTTCTGGATGAAACAGTAATAAATATCAGTGCTTTGTTTCAATATGTGTGTACACACACATACATATTTGTATGTATGTGTGTCTAAGTCATGATATAAAATATGTTAACTAATGTGAGGTCACAATCAAAAAAGTTTGAAAGCCACTAGTGGCCTAGAGAACATAAAAGTTGTTTAGCCCCAGCTTTGCTATCTCATCAGTTGAGGAAGGAGAATTTGCCTGGGAGGCTTTGAAAAAGATCCTTGAAGTTTTTTTTTTTTTTAATCTTGTTGAGGGGCAAGGTAAGTGTTTTAAGCTGTATAACTTTGGTACCTATGTATAGTGGGTATCTACTTGTAGAAAATTTTTTTTAAATTTATTTTTGTTTTCCTGCTATCAGGAAATATTGTGTTTAATACATGTCATTATACATCTCAGGTCTCACATAATCTCTTCATACTTATTTCTCTGAATTTTTGCAAAACTTATTTGGTCAGGAATAAATCACAGTGTTCTTATAGTTGATTTTTTAAAAAAGAAGATTGATATAGAAGTGTATTTGGTTACCAAAAGAGAAGTAATAGGCAGAAAAAGGACGAAAGAAACCAAGAGAAGCTACCAACATTATTAAATGGACCTAGGTGTCATGTGCCCTGATAAAACCACCATTTAAGAAACCCACTTTCTACGGAAAAGTTTCCAAAGTTCCCAAACTTGGTTGATCGTCAGAATAACTTGAGAACTTTTTGAATTACAGATAATTCAGCCCACACCTGGTAATCTTAAATAAATAGGTTTAGGACATAGTCTAGACATCAGAATTTTAAAAATATTACTACTCAAGTGGTTCTAATGATCAACTAATTTGGGTACCATTGTCATAGTTTATAAAAATGGAGGAAAACTATTGTAAGGCAGATACATCAAACCATTATTTATGGTTAAAATGGAGGGTAGAGTAGTTATGAGTGATTTTAATTTTCTTCTTTATACCTTTGTACTTTCCATATTTCTACAGTAAGTATTTACTTTTAAAATCAGAATAAGGAATAAAATGTTCTGTTAAAAGTAATTAATGTAAAATACTTCTTGTCTTTTATGCTGCATTTCTCTTTCCTTGTCTGAAGTCAAAAATTATAAATGGAGTTTCAGTCAGGCACATTAAATACAGATGTATATTTGTCACTGAGCATTATGAAAAGTATAACCTACATTTCAATGCAGTGATGAAAAAATCATATTTCTAATGTCTAATATGAACTGAATTACCCAAAAGGGTAATGAACTGAATTACCAAATTTGCTGATCATATGGAATAAATTGTTTTAGTAATGATTGAAAGTTTTATTTTAAAAGCAATCTGGGATAGTCTGAATGAGCTCTAAAAAATAAAATACTGGTGATCTTACTAAGTCTAGACTAATTCAAATAGAAGTAACAACCTACCTTAACCATTCGTAAAAATAACCATGTAACAATAATTTAGTAGTATGCACAAATTTGCAACAGACTCAAAAAATAAATTGCTTCCTTCTCAAATCTCAAAATGCCTTTGGTTTCATGTATTTTTTAAGTGAAAATGCCCACAAAATGGTATTTCCTAAATAATTTGCCCTATTTTTCTTTACAGGGTGGCAGAAAAGGGAAAAGAAACTCTGAATACGACCAGTGTAGGTGATTCCATTAGCCTTTGAGGTCAACACAAAAATTAAAACTTTCAGGGTTTTCCAAAAATGTATATATTTAATGCTGTGCAACTGCTAAACTATGCAGTTTTTTGTTGAAGAAATGCTTAAAACAATTAGCTCACTAACAGTCTATAGTTTTTTGTCCTTTTGGCTTAAAATGAAAAGAAAGATAGAATTCCAACAGAACTCAATGATTATTGTTTATTATCCATACTTCTTATTGCTTTAGTTTTTCATCAGTCAATAAAATTAATTTACTCTTCCATTAATATGTTTGATTTTTTAAATTTCAGAAACAATGTGAAGGTATTATTTTTGCATATAGCACAAACAATTAATCAGATCATTTTAAGTTCAGTGACTATTTATTCAGCACTTACTGCATGGAAAACCCTACAGGACTTACAAGACGAGTGAAAAATGATTGATATCCTCAAGTATCTTATGCTCAGGAGAAATAGAAGGTGAGGTTGATTAAAGACAACAGCAGAAGTAATTACCATGCAGATTAGGGTGTGACATTACCTTGGAAACTTGTATGAGATAGTCTTTGGAGGGTAGATAACCTTTTCTGTAAATTTGTTAAAAGGGATTTTAGGCAGAAGGAATAAAATCTGGGCTGAAATATTTGTTTAAAAAACAGTCTGGCTTAAGTATGGAAACAGGACACACTGAGAATAGAAAGTGTAGATGTGGGGGAGAAACGAGAGCTTTTTCATTGGTATAATCAATTACTGGAATAATTAGTAGTTTATGGGATTCTTTTTTTTTTTAGTGTAGTCAATGAAATACAAATATGATTCATTAAAATACCAAGGATTTTTTTTTGTTTTTTTAACAAAGATGAACACATAAATACTGGTCTTGTCTTCCAAAACCAACACTATATGAAAGATTCCACTTCATGACAGTCTTTGAAGAAAAAATACGTAATGTCATTATTGTGCTTATGTCTGGCTTCTTCTATAAGGTTACATGAACTTTGCAAAGAATTGTGACTTTTTATTCCCTGTATTCTCAGTGTTTAGTTCTCTCTGTGGCACGGAGGCGATGCTGAAGAATTATTTAATTAATTGAGTGGTAAAGCTTTTTGAGATAGTTTTTCTCTTTTATTAAGAGTAGGGACCATCAGAACCTAATTCACTAAATATATATGGTAATATTCCATAATAACATATTTTTCAACCCAGTGATGAACGAAATCAATTTCTAATGCTCTCTTATATGAACAAGCTAGAGAGAATTTGAATCAGAATAGTTCGAATTATAGTTGAACTACATACCCAAATAGTTAATGAACTGAATTACCGCTGCTCACATTTCTCCTCCTTTGTCCTTTTTTTCATCCTTTTTTCCATCTATGCATGATATTTAATGCCACGTATAGTCCTAGTTGATGCCAATAATAAAAAAGCATACTATATTATCATCTGCTTTTATTATCTGCCTGCATATTATAGATTTGGTACATTAGCATCTAGCATGGTGCCTGGAACATGGTAGGCATTTAATAGATACGCCATTCTCTACTGGTGTATATTGGTTTAACATCACTTGGGCACAAAAATTATCTTTCGTGTTGTGTATTCTCTAGAGTACTGTATTCATAGCTCTTTTACCCCCTGAATTCTTTTTCCATGATTAGTGTATCTACTCCTGTGTCTTAATCTGTCACTGTATGCCAGTATTTCAGTTTCAACAGGGAAAGCTTCATCTAGTAAGAGATCGAAAAGACACTCAGTGATCAATTGGTAATTTCCTTCAATCTTTTAAATTGATTTCTTAGGCATTGTCTTTTAATAAATATCATTAGATTCTTTTCAGTTTACTGAACATTCAATAAAATTATTGATCACTTATTATCTGGTATCTGTAATAGAGATTCAAATTTATCCACAATTGGAAGAAAACAAATGTAGAAAGATAATTATAAATTATTCTAATAAGTAATAATTGGTATATTCAAATTGCTATTAGACTACAGAGAAAAGACACTATATTAAAGGGGGCATCTTAGACAATTTATTTTAATTACTTCAAACTATAATATCTTACTTAAAAAGTGATTAGGGCAGTATAGCCAGTTAATTAAATTTGGAAAATATTTTTGACATCTTCTATAGTGTGTTAGTAAAGCCAGATGAACTAGAGCTATTTTCAAGCCCCAGTTCTGTTACTTATTAGTTGTATGACCTTGGCTCATAATAAACATTCAGTAAATGATTGAACAGAATGAAATTGATTATCAAATGAGAACAGCTTGTGAAAAAAATTAGGTAAGATGGAATTCCTACCTCAAATTATTTTCAGTCTAATAGGAATAAAAAAGCAGAACATATAAGTAAAATTCAAAACAATGCAGTGTATTTCATAACATTATTTAATGGAAGTAAGAAGAGAATATATTTGTTCAGGAAAGTCAGATGTTACTTACAGAAAAAATAACCTTTTTAAATTAGTATAGGCAGTGACATATACAAGGTCACCCAGTGACTAAATAATGGATCCAGGTACTAGAGTTCTGAATGCAGTTCCAGTCCACTATACCTTTTTTTCAGACTGGTTTGCAGACCATCTGCATTAGACTTACCTGGTGGTACTTGTTAAAAACAAAATTTCAGTCTTCAGCCATAGTGAATCAGTATTTCTGGAGGTGGGCCTGGTTATATAAAATTTTTAAACTCCCTCAGGAGATGCTTATGCATGTTAAATTTTGATAATTACTGTATTTCCATTGCTTTTTCTGATACACATATTAGAGTAGTCATTTCTATTGACAGCTTTCAGAATACTTCTCAGGTATTAAGTTCACAGAATTTCAATTTCACCTGTAAAATACCTTGATTTCTTTATTTGTAAAATAAAGTTTTTTTAGATGATCTCTAAAAATCTTTTTAAAGTCTAAAGGTAAATGTTTTTTGCAGAACTCTTGAAACTAAAATGTACATTTGTATTTAAACAGTGGCTCTAAAATATACTGATACCAAATAATTAGAAAGTACCATTACTAAGGAAAAGCACTTCAAAATTTAAGAGTAAGTTACGAAAATTATCAGTTGTCTACAAGTCATCAACTCCACATAACTCTCCTTTGGTTGAAGTGAATAACCCAGATAGTATTGTTCATTATAACATCTATAGGTAAGGAATTTTATGTGGAAGCCTATTTTAAAGGAGTTTCATTTGAACTAGAACTGCTTTCATATAGGGCATTGTGAATAAAGTGAATTCATTCAGAAGAAAATGCATTCCTAAAATTCAAGTGGAAGAAAGATTTCAAAACTGTAAAGAAAATATTTCAGAAGTAAGTTACTACAAATACTTTCTTCTAATAACTGCCAACTTTTTTTGTTTTTGTTTTTGTTTTTTTTGCCTTTAGCAACAGACCTATTGTACCTTATGAAAACAATGTTAAGTAGGTCCAGTTTGACTTTTTTAAAGTGATATTTATTACCTGAAAATAAAGCACTTTACTAATGTCACCAAGGTTTATCTGAGAAAACATCAGTTACTAAATTTGCAATAGTGGAAGCAACTCAAAACAGGTGTGGTTGATGTAGATTAAAACAGCAAAAATGAAATTCAAGTGCAGGAGTAATATACTAATTTTCAAGCAACATTAACATCCTACAGCAAGAAGTACAAAACTAGATATCACCTGTCAGTTCTTTTAAATGTCCTGCAAATCTGTCAGTCTGTTGAATGAGAAATACATACTTGGCCAAGAAACTAGGAAAAAATTTCTCCTCACTTCTAATAGTTGGAATTCAAAACTACTCTGAACTAATCAACCTTAACAATATCCAACATTTAATAAATTACTAGCCATGCTTAGCAGAAAAATGTTACCTGTAATTAAAATGGAAAACCAGCCAATAGAAACAGACTCAGAATGGCAGAAATGATGGAACTAGCAATAAGGATGTTAAAACAACTATAACTATGTTTATTCAAAGGAAAATGTGAACATGAGAGAAATTGAAAACAAAACAACCAAATAGAAGTTTCACAGATGAAAAGTTTAGTATCTAAAAATAATTTTTGATTATTTAGAGTTAATGCAAATGAGACACTGTGGAGGAAAATATTATTAAAATTGAAGCCAGAGGGATAGAAACTATCCAAAGTGAAGCATAGACAGAAAAAAGACTGAACAAAACAAAGCCTTGGTAATCTGTGGGACAGTATCAGTTTAACATATATGTAAATTGATTTCCAGAAGGATGAGAAGATGAGGACTAAAAAATTTGAAATAATCCCTGAAAATCTTTTAAATTTGATGAAAACTATAAAGCTACAGATTCAAGAATTTCAACAAACTCCAAGAAGGTTAAAGCACATACCAAAACAAGACAAAATCATTTCAAGACACATCGTAATCAAATTGCTGAAAAAAATGATAATCACCTTAATTGTAGGTATACTAACTCTTTTAAAAGAGTTTTATTTGAACTAGAACTGCTTTCATATAGGGCATTGTGAATAAAGTGAATTCATTCAGAAGAAAATGCATTCCTAAAATTCAAGTGGAAGAAAGATT
>NW_011888980.1:912866-986773 GCF_000151845.1 Pteropus vampyrus | reverse complement strand
TAATCAAATTGCTGAAAAAAATGATAATCACCTTAATTGTAGGTATACTAACTCTTTTAAAAGAGTTTTATTTGAACTAGAACTGCTTCCAAATGCAGCATTGTGAATAAAATTAACTCATTCTGAAGAAACCACATTCCAAAATTGAAGGGGAAGAAAGATTTTAAAACTATACTCCCAATGGCAGTATATGAAAGTTCCCCTTTCTTTATATCCTTAATAACACTTGGCTTCATCAGATTTATTTTTGCCAGTATAATGGGTATAAATTGATACCTTTAAATTTGTTAAAACCAAATTTTAAAAAATGGGCAAATGAATATCCGGCTCTTCATATGAAGTGAAATCCAAGTGGTCAATAAAAATATAAAAATGTATCCACCCTCATTTAAATTCAAACCACAATGAGAAATCATTTATACCTTTCCTCACAAGGCAAAAATGTAAAAGTCTTATAATACTAAGGGTTGTCGAAAATTTGGGTTAATTGAAATTCTCATACAGAGCCGATAGGAGTGTAAATTGTTACAAGCATTTTGGAAATATTTTTTGGCATTATCTCATAAAGCTGAAGACTCATGGACCCTATAATCTAGCAATTCTACCGATAAGTATATATACCCTGGAGAACTTTATGTTTTATGAGTGTCAGAAAATTCACAAAAGCATTGTTTGTAATAGAAAAAAAAAATGGAAAATTCATCTAAAGTAGGTTAACAAGCCCCACCTATACAGAACAACATGTTAGATGGATCTAGCAGACATAGTACTAAGTGAAAGAAGGAAGACAAAAGACTGCAAATTTTATACATAAGAAATTTGAAAGGCAAAATTGCGTATTGACATAGGTGATAAAAACAAGTTTATTATGAAAGTCATTGTATTGTTTAGTGAATAGAGGAGGATTATGATAGAGACAGGTGCTGTGTCTTCTATTGGGTGCTGGGAATGTTCTATTTCTTGATCTTGGGTATAATTATATATACGTTTAAAAATTTACACAAATACTGTACTTTTATATGAACTGTGTATTGTATATCAAAATTTATTAGAAAAAGCAGCTGTTTGCAACTATCTCCTGTTTTAATATTTCTGCAAGGTGGTTCCACGCTTATTAGAAAATGAAAAGGATCCTAGATCCTAGCCCCTGAAAATAAAATAACTTTAAATTCTATAAAGAAACGGCTTTCTCCTCCTCCTCCCTCTGCCTTTCTTCTCTCTCCTCTTTTCTCTCCCCGCTCTCTCTGATTTAGGGATATATTTGGAGCTCTGAAAGATTCTAAATGCCTATTTTGCATTTTTGCAATTTTAAAAATATTATCAGTTTTTCAACAACATGTAAGCTTTAAAAATGCAGTTAAAAAAACAAGTGACTAAAACTGGGATTATATGTTGGATAGTATTCTATGATTTAAGATCACAGTGATGTGTTGGTCATGACTCTTACTGGCTCCCAGGAGTTGATTGTGTACATCTCTTCCCATCTCTGCAATCAATTATATCGCGTCAATAACTTGATATTGGCCATGATGGGAATATTTACACCATGGAAACTGGCAACAAATGCTACAAAGGAACCACCCACATTTTCACCCCAACCAGTTTATCAGCCTCTCTATAAGGTACATCTCAGCCTTCAAGTCCTAAGGAACACTAGACAGCACTCCAGCACTATGCTTGAGGGCCATTTTTAACAGCAGAGTCATCAACACAAGCACAAAAATGTTAAAAATGTGGCACTAACTAGACTGCGAAAAGGACACAGTATGAAAGCTGAAACAGGAATGCAGGGCATCACCTTGTCTGACCTCAGCTGGGAATATATGTATGAAGTGACTCTGCACATATCTACGAATGATTGCAAAAGCATTACAAGTATTGATTTTGAGTTTAAAATGAGTTTTAACCAGCAGGTAAGTTTGTAAACATGGAATTGTTAATCTAAAAAAGGCAACAAGCATTTATTTGATATCAAAAAAGAATAGCTATTTGGGAAGCATTTCTGCCCAAACAATGTTAGATTAGGAGACACACAAAGGGCTGTATGAGAAAGGGAAGGGGAACAATTGCATCAGTAAAAGGAAGGGATTTCTATTGGTGAACATAAGCCAACATAGTGATGCTAATTCTAAAGTTTTAAATTTTCAGTCCAGTGGTCATCAGTCTGGTCGTCAATATCTGCTTGCTTGTTATCTTTGCAAATAGTTATTTGAGATGCAATGTTGTTTTAGACCCAGTCCAAAGGTTATTTTGCCCTGTTTTAACCCTACAAGGATTTTAGGTGTAAGACATGCAAGAGTTCCTCTGGATGGCAGCTCCAATTCCATTTTAAAGTGTATCCATTTATTTATTTTTTTCACAGAATCAACAATGAGGATTGGCTGTATTTGATCAATTTCCCCATTTATAACTAATCTCCCATTGGTGCTGCCACCGCTTGCACTTTGGGAATGCCTTCCTCACCCTGCTCAGGCCCTGACACCCAGTTCTGGACTATATATAGTGCCTACCACTATGCCCTCTAATATCTTCATCTCCACACACTCTAACCCACTTAGTGACTTTAGTAGGACTCTTTCAAGAGGGAGAAACTACTTCATTTTAAAAGGTTTAAGAAGAATCACTCAATGCGATATTTCAGAGGTACAAAAGATTAGACATACATTTGTGTATCTATAAATGTGCTTAAGGAATAAAACGATATGGATAAAACCGAAGTACATCCCCCATGTATCCTTTCCGAATCTCATTCCTTTCCCCCTCTCCCAGGAGTGATTACTATCCTGATGTTTTTGTTGTTATTCCTATGCATGTTTTTACACTTTACTATATTGTTTTGAATGTATTAAAATATGAATGATACACAGTACTATAGATAGGGATATGCAATTGCATTTATTGCTCAATGTTTTTGAGATTTTTATTAAGTTTATACATACATCTGGTTTACTCATTTTACCTGCTCTATAGTATTCTATTGTATGAATAATATAAATGAATATGCTATTTCCCATTTTAACTATTATAAGCAGTGCAGAATATTCTTGTATATGTCTCTTTGTGAATGTATAGAGAAGTTTTCTAAAGTCTGTATTTATAATATCCAGTGGAACTGTTGGATTGTAGGCTATGTATACATCATCAACTTTGCTAGATACTGCCAAGTTATTTACCAAAGCGGCTGTATCAATTTATACTCCCAACAGTAGGATATGGAAGTTCCCCTTTCTTTATATCCTCAATAACACTTGCTTTGTCAGATTTATTTTTGACAGTATAATGGGTATAAATTGATAACTTCTTTACATTTGTATTGTCCATATAAACTAATGAGGCTGAGCATTTCTTGGGGGTTTCCATTTGAGTGAAATTCCCATTTTTTCTTTTTTAAAACATTTATATACAGGCATTTTAAAATATATTCTGGATACTAATTTTTTGTTGGTTATATTTCCCATATTTATTTTTCAGCATATAGCTTACCTTTTAATATTGTTTTTTGATGTACAGAAGTTTTTAAATTTAATATAAGTAACTCAATATTTTCTTTATGATTTGTGCTTTTTGTGTTTTATTTAAGAAATCCTTTCCTAGCTTCTAAAAGCTATTAAATTTTACTTTCCACATTTAGGTTACCAATTCCAGACATAAACTCCCTCCTTAACCCACTCAGGCTATGACATCATCTGCCAATATGTATATTAACACAGCCATACTTTTCAGGGATTATAACTTGGTTATGCACAATTGAAACTGAGTGTTTAATCTTCTGAGAAAGCTAGGATTCTATCTTGTAAACAACTGAGAATTTTCACCTAAATTTAATTGAAGAATATTAGTAAGGTCGCATGTATTGATAATACATTTTCAAGAGAATCATACTAATACATTGTCAAGTCTATTCTTCAGAGAAACAGAACCAATAGGAAATAATACATATGCATGAAATATATATAAAATAAGGAATTGGCTCATGCCGTTACAGAGGCTGAGAAGTACCATGATCTGCTGTCTGCCATCTGGAAAATCAGGAAGCCAGTTGTGCAGTTCTAAGGAACAGAGGGCCAATGATGTAAGTCCTGGTCAAGGAGGGCAGAAGACTGATGTCCCAGTTCAGTCAGTCCATCAGACAGAATTCAACCTTCCTGCCTTTTTGTTCTGTTTGTACCATCAAAGGGTTGGATGAGGCTCACCCACATTAGGAGGGCCATGTGCTTTACTGAGTCCACCAATTAGATTGTTAATCTCATCCAGAAAACTCTCATATAGATACACCCAGAAATAAAGTTTAATCAGGGCATCACATGTCTCAATCAAGGTGACTCATAAATTTAACCATCACATCCTATAATTGGTATTTTTGTAACCTTAGTATTTTTCTAAACCTTAGTACTTAAGTGATTTTACTTTTCCATAATTAAATTTGTAAACCTTAGTACTTAAGTGGTTTTACTTTTCCATAATTAAATTTACCCAGCTTGGGGAACAGGCATTTTATAAGAAAGAGATAAAAAGTGTTGCCATCTCTCAACTGAATTCATGATATGTCTCGAAGGATGGGGAGGACTAGAATAAACAGAAGTAAGCAGAGTATCAAGAACTTTTCAGTGCTAGGAGTTTTCATACAAATATAAATTGTTAGGAGACTATGTTGGAAAACAGTTCTCCATCGGTCCATTGCATTTCCGCACATCTTGTGAGAAGAGGCATTGACTGCTTTTGTTCAGGGCTATCTTTTCAATAATGTTTGTATAATGAACGGTCTTGGAAGACAATGTCTGTCTCCTTGTGGAGCAAAGGGCAGGTATGCGTACAGAATTGGAAGATAATATTCCCTTCTGAGCAAAGGACAGGCAGGTTTACTGCCTATTATGAAACATATGGGTTCTCTAAGCTCAGAATTCCTCTTGTAACACAACCCACTACGTGTAGTCATCCTCTTTGAGTTGCTCTTTGAGAACTAGGCCTTGGAGAAATGGTGCATAACAATGTTGATAATCTGCTTGCTTCTGCTGATGTAAGTAACAGAATCCTTTATCCTTGATCTAGGAGCCTTGTGTAGAAATTGTGGCAGGTTAACTTCTCAGTTTGTAAGTAGGGCAAGTAGAGGCTGATATTAGATCAGCCTCATGTTCATGCCATTGTAAGAACTAGTACTAAGTTTTGCCCTCTGTTAGACAACAGTGACAGAAACATGCATTACATTGAAAATGAAACGGAAATTCCCAACTGTATGGGTAGAAACCAAGCACATTTTTATAACATTGGCTGGGTTGGCTTGGGAGATAAGAGGGTAGGCATATAAGGATTGTTAAGGATGACAACAGCTAGGCCGTCCTTCAGTTCTTCCCTCAGTCTATCATGCTAATCTTACATCCATTCGGGGATGACAGCAAAAGGTCTCAGAATTTTGTTAGTAGTTTTTTGTGTTTGTTTTTCCACAGTGTATTCAAACTCTCATAAGGAGCTTTGGCCCTCTTAGATTTTCCTGAAGCAGACTAATTCCTTGGGAACCATAAATGCAACATTTAGTGTTAAGGCTCTTACTGCCTCAGGTTGGATTTACAGTGCTGATGAGGTAACCCACTGAAGAATCGTAAGCAGGCCCAAAGAAATCTAGATAACTTGTTGCAATCAGCCCCTGTCACCATGGAAAACTCCTCAAAGAACTTACAATGAATCTAAGAGATGTTATTTTGATAATGGGGCAGCAAATGCCCCTGATTAAGGTGGACTCCTCAAAGAAGGTCATCAGCCAAAGGACACAAACTCCAGCCACAGGTGGAGAACATGGTTGTGGCTGCCACAGTTCCTAAGGCTGAAATAGTGTGAACAACTGATGACTTTGCCACCTAATATAGGGCTTTGGGTGGACTGAAAACATTGGAAGTTTGTTTGGTTAAGCAGCGGTCAGCCACTGCACTGCTTAAAACAAAGTCACTGCACCTTGCTTCTGGCACAGTCACTCTTTCCTTTCCTGCCTCTTGATCACTTCCTCTTCCTCACTCCCAACCTCAGCTGCTGTAAGGGAAAGATGATTAGGAGAGAGGCCAAGGTTTCCCTGCCACCAAGGGGAACCAAAGTTCTATGAGTCTGGCAAGTATGTTGGCAACTTTAGGGTGGAGAGGAACTCAAACTTGTATAGCTCTGCTGGATATATGAGCCCAAGTCACCATTCCCCTAGTTTCAGGGGGAGCTGGCACCTGGATTCAGCTAGTGGGACACTTGGGCAGGGTTCACCTGGGGAAGAAGCCCACCAGGCCAATTCAATGCATTGTTACTTTTATGTCTGAATGTATAGTAGGAATTCATGTGTTGTGTACCTGTGTTTTCTCGTTCCCAAAGTGCCAGAGGAGATTCTCCTGACTGGAAAGAGCTGAATGTAAAGAAGTGCTAATGCCTTTGAGGCTCCACAGTTTGAGCTACTTGTCTACTGGACTGATAATTTTGCCAATTGGAGCCTGTGACAAGGGGAAGCAGCCTCCACCGGGAGGTGCCCCTTGGATTTTGGACTAATAGCCTAAACAGGGCTCCTTAGCAGGGCTACCACGTATACCCTGTTTGAAAAGCAGCTATCAGCTTGCTATTGAGCTCTTGTTGAAACAATGCCTGACTGACAAAGACCTTGTGATGCTAGGCCTAAGATTCCCATTTGGGGGTGGGGCAATTTGGATTGAATGATTACTGAGGTGGGCAGGACTCAATAAGCCTTGCTTTTAAATGGAAATGATATATTTAAGAGTGCTGCTGTTCTGGCCCCAGTGGCATCTTGACTTTATACGAAAAGTGGCAGCTATCCAATGGGAAAAACTTCATCATTTGCCTTCATCCTCTGGCTTTTCTGAAACAAAGCTGTTGACTCAATGGGGCTCTTAATGCAAGGTTTCTCCTAAATGTGTGGGCCTGATTCACTGATGGTTTGACTATATTGAAACCTGTTAGGAATTCTTAAAACTACTGTGGCCACCTAGGAAGACCAGGTGCTGTAGATGTGAAAAATAAAAAATAAGGGATTGTAAGCTGACAAGGTCCTTGCAATCTGTGAGGTCAACCAAGGGTTGACTCGCCTTCAAACAAACAAACAAACAAAACTGCTGTGGCTATTCAACTTCATTGTTAACATAAAGAACCAAGTGGAGATGGTCACTACACTCAGTGGGCAAAATTCAAGACCATTCTCTTATCTCTGACCAACAGCCCTCTTTATGAACCTTGTTATATTTGTACTGACTCTTGAGCTGCTGCCAGTGACTTAGCTCTTCAGTCCACACGTGGAAAACTACAGACTGGCAGATTTAAAACACCTCCTTTTTGGGAATGTGAAGTGTGGAAACAAATCACAGCTACTGACCCAACCATTTGGGTCTCATGTACATGTCCATGGTAGGGGCTGTTCCAATGAGATTGACTGGAGTTAAGTTGCTGACAGAGTTTTACACAGCCCTGATTGCCGCCATTGTGTCTGTCATTGTACTAGACATGGTCCAAAACCATCACGGAGAACAGGGCACGGAGAACAGGAGTCTATGCTTCTGATGCAAAGGCTATCACTGATTACCAGACTTGGACTCCTGACAAAAGGTGACACATCTGTCTCACAGGGAATTAGGTCACACTGTATGAGTGTGCCCCTACCCACTTCTAGCATATTGATTATATTGGACTTTTGACCCTCTCTCAGGGCTACTGGTGGTGTCTCAGTGATGTTGATACCTTTTCAGCTTTGGTGTTACTGGTCTAGTCCAACCAACTGACTCTAGCCACACCATTGTGGTCCTTAAAACTAATCTGGGTCATATTTTTGCCTTTCTGGTCTGACAATGGTATACTTTTTATTGCAAAAGCCACTTACCAATGGGCTAATGGCCAAGGTACAATGGACTTTTCGTGTTCTCTGCTATTCACAATCATCTCAAAAATCAATCAAAAAGTTCTTGTACTATGTATCCCTCACTTGTTCCTAGTTCATACACTTTAATACTAGGTATTTTGGTCACTGAATGTGGCTGGCTCCAGAAAGAGATCATCTCTTCTTGGCCACTTCCTAGAATGATAAGGACAAAAAAAGTAGGGTAGGTTTTTGTTTGTTTTTTTTTTAAACTGTATTGAAAATCCAGAATTCTATCCTGGGCATGATGCTTCTTTTTTCCCCCTAATGATAATCATTGCTTGGCCTGGTAGGTATACCTCTTGGTGGCAGGCCAGCCAAAAGAGAATCTAAGAGATTTAAACTTAATTCTGGTTTAGCTACTTGGATTTTCTTGTTGGACTGACATGGTCCTATTGTGTAAGGATAATGACTACATGGTTGAATACCTTGCTCCCTGAGTCCCCTATAATGGCTTATGGGGATATACATAGGGGACATAATGGGCCTCCATAAGTTTTAGAAAAATTACCTTATTGTGCCTTACCCTTCTGGACAAAAGGTGTGGGTGTGAGTCAGGGATGAATGGAAAAAGGTGAAGTTACAGCTACTGGTTTTTTGGTGATAGAGGGTAAACAGGCTGGCACTAGGGGAAGGAACATGGACCTTGGGAGGCATGGGAGAGGGAGAGACATCAATGGTTTTCTGTCTTCCAGAACTATCCCTGGACCTTTCCTCACAAAGGAAAACACCCAGGTGAGCTTCTCCTGAACTAGCAAACACTAAATTCAACTAACTTCTGGGTCTGCTGTACCTGACCACAGTTGATTACCATTCTCCACAAGTTTAATAAGAAGCCAGTTGAAAACGGCAGGGCATGTCCCAGCTCTTGCACTTCCCATGCAAAACATCTTTCAACACCTGCAGATATGTTTCCCACTCCTATTCCTGTACCCTTCACTAGTCATTATATGGTGTGGATAAATGCCACTTGGCTGGTGGCCTGGACAAACAGGACAGTTTGGACTAACTGCCCATAGGCGGTCCCTCCATAAACAAAGACTAGAATCAATTATTCAAACTGAACTAGGAACTCTAAGCCCTACCAACCAGCTGCAAGGCCACAATGGAGGCACTGTCAACTTATGCCCTTGACTGATGTACATCACATTTGGAGGGACTCCAGAAATTATAAACAACATTTGCTTTCCAGGTGCACCATGGTGCCCCAAGGACTGTACTTCTTATGTGGCTGTTAGCCATTTGTCCCCTCTTGAAAAAATAATGGCTTGCACTTTAGGGGTGGTCATAAGATGTCTTCAAGTGTTTAAGGAAACACTGCCAGTAGTCACAGAGCACTCAGGTAACAAGGAGAACTATACAAAATGAGGTTGCCCTTGATTTCTTGGAGGAGTTTTTCAGAGGAATAACTTTCTTGCAATTTGTATGCAACCTGGAGGCTGTTATTCCTACAACTAGAACCATCTAATTAGAAGAGGTGGAACAAAATTTGTCCTGAGCGAAGCCGAAGAGATCAATGACATCACACTGGTCCTGGAAGGCATTCAAGTCAGCATCAACTCACTGCTCACTGTTATGATTGATACAATTGCCCTAGATTTCCTCCTTGCAGGCCATTGCAAAGTATTTGCAATTGCTAAAACATCTTGCTGTATCTAGATTAATGCCTTGGGCCAAAGGGAAAAGTCAATACAAAAACAATACTTAGGAAGCAGCCAAAGCAGACCCTGATGGTTTAAGGGATTTGTTCAGCTGACTGGGTCTGAACCCCTAGGGTACATGGTTATTAATACTGAAGGTTGGCCTCATCCTGCTACTTAGAATACTGTTGATAGCAGCCTTATTAAATACTCTATGAGACAAACTGGATGTATTTGGTCTTAGCCTCCGGTGGCCAGATTAATCACAATGACCAACAGAGTGGCGTCCTCATGGAAAAGTTTGCCAGAAGCCAACGAAGTATAGAAACAAGGGGTGGATATTATCAGGAGATAATTCCTCATGGGTCTCTCATATTCTGTACATCTTGTGACTACAGGCACTGACCACCTCTGGTGGGCAGAATAATGGCTCCCCAAAGATCCTAATCCTTAGGACCTGCGAATCTGTCACCTTATATGTGGAATGGAGTCTGCAGATGTGATTAAGGATCCTGAGATGATGAGATTATCCTGGATTATTTGGGAGGGCCCAATGTCATCACAAGGGTCCTTATAAGGGAAAGAGGGAAGCAGAAGAGTCAGATATTGACAATAAAAGCCAGAAGTTGGAGTGATTTGGCCACAAGCCAAGGAATGTGGGCAGTGTCCACATGCTGGAAAAAGCAAGGAGGATTCTCCCCCAGAACCTCCAAAAGGAACACAGCCTTTGATTTTAGCCCTTTAAGACACATTTTGGACTTCTGACCTCCAGAATTTTAAGATAATAAATCTGTGTTGTTTTAAGCCATTAAATTTGTGGTTATTTGTTACAGCACCAATAGGAAACTAATATACTGCCTTTGTTCTGAACTATTGTTTTCAAGGATATTTGTATAGCGAACAGTCCTTGAAGATCTCTCTCCTGAGCAAGGGGCTACAGGATTACTGCCCAATTATAAGATCTGGGATCCTTATGCTTGGGGTTCCTCTATTATAATGCAACCCACTGCTTCTGCAGATGTCACATGGCCCTCTTTGCATCATTCTGCAGAAGTTAGGGGTTGGGGAACTAGTGCAAGAAAATGCTGATACTCTGGCTATTGCTATTGCTGTAACAAAGTCCTTTGTTTCTGACCTAAGAGTTTTGTTTTCTGCCAGCATTCATGAAACTTAGCTTGTAAGTAGGGGGAAATCTCAGACCTTTCCCAATTCTGGATAGATTATAGAACAATTCAGTTATAACACAGTGTCATTCTGTCTTCACCTTTCAACTCATTTGGAAACCAAGATTATAAGACTTATTTGGATGAAATGGAATGATTATAAGTCTATACTTTAAAAAACACCTCTCAGCTTCCTATGTAAAATATTTCAATAGGTTTGCCTTTTTTAAGTGCTACAAAACTCCCAACATCCTAAAGAATTATTTTCCTATAAGCATTATGCTCTGGAATTCCTAATTAGCTTCGAACAATAGATTTTGCACTTTAAGCTACTGCTCTCAAATAAAATTTCCCCATGGCTCATTTGCTTATTTTACACAACATGATGGCAGACTCTTCACATAAGATAATTGCCTAAGGCCAGGAAACATTCCAAATACATGTGTGTTGAATAAATTTGTCCTCTGAAAAGAATCATTAGAGTTGGAGTTTCACATAAGTAGGGAGTGAACGCTTCCTTCCTGTGAACCTTTTGCAAAGCAAGTTACGTTTCAAGGTATGGCAGCATAAAATATTATCTACTGTTCTAAATAAATTTCCTCTCTAGTGAAAACATGACAGTTCATCAACTCAGTTCAACAATAAATGCTCTCATGCCAAGAAATTAGCTTGGGCACTGTGATTAATACTTGATCCCTGTTTTCAAAGACCCATCTAATAAAGGAGATAAGCATACAATAAAGTGTAATACAAGGTACAATGTGATAAGCGACACCAAAAAAGCAATAAAACTATATGGAAATACAGAAAGTTTACAGAGAATATATGGTCTACAAAGTTAAACATATTTACTATCTAGTCTACCCTGAAAGTTTGCTCTCTGATCTGGACCCTCATCTCCAAAGGTTCCTTAAAAAGTAGGATTATTTTTAAATAATACCATAACGAATAACAATGTTTATTCTTACAGATAAATTGTATTAGTTCATAAATTGTGCATATGCTTCAGAATTTGGAAATTAATGTAGACATAATTAGAGCAATGTCATTAAGTATAGAGTTAGAGATAAATGACTGGTTGTCCAATGGTGTAAGTTTCTACTTTGAGAAGTAATGATTACCTCACATCTAGACATAAGTAGTTATCCTTCAGCAAACAGCCTTGTGTAATTTTTTTGTTATTGGGCAATGCTGCCATAAATTTAGTTAATATCTGATGACTATATTGCTATTTATACTTTCATAACTTCTCTTAGGCCCAGATTCCTAAGGGACTACTCAAAAGCAGTCTTCATACAACAGTATTTTTCTCAGAAGATTTGGATAGTTTAAAAAAAAAAAAAGTGTATCTTTGAATATTCGGATCACAGTGGGCTGTCAGGGTTTACGTTTGTGTAACACTAATTACTAAAGTTAATGTCTTGGGTTGTACATTCCTTGAAAGTCATCTTTAAAGGCTAACAATCAGGTCATTTTAAATTTAGAATTCTCAAAGGGAAAATAACTTCGTCTCTTTTTTATACCTATATTACATTGAAAATAATTTTTGAATAATTACCTTTAATGCTACCTAAATTCTGAAAGAGCAGTAACTTAATTTGGTAGAATAGAAAATGGAACACCTCAGCTACATTAAACTGTCCCAGTTGGGTGGGTACTGTTTCTGCCCCAGACATTTTTGGGGACAGTGGTTACAGTAAATTCGGGGACTGCTCGCACAGAGCTGTCATAGCGGGAGCGGACGCAACAGTCACCAGAGGTGGCTTGATCACTGAGCACACCGGGATGACCCGAGGGCCCAGGGCCGAGGGCCGGAAGCCCTGGCCATCGAGCAATGACTTCGCAGGATTGCAAAGGATGGTTACAGAAGTCTTCATTTTCCTTTCCTTATGCTAATCTTTCCTCCAGAAACTTAGCTTCCAACTCCCACGCACAAGGCAGCAAGATCGAGCATTTGAAATCTTCCACGTAGACAAAAATTAAGCAGATTAAAATAACAAAACACTTCTCAAGCATTTATTACATACGACCGCCCCGGTGGGTTATCTCAAAGGCGGCCAGGCCAGGCGAGCGCGGCGGCGCGGTGTATGACGTAAAGGGGTGGGGAAAACTACATGGACTACCAGCGCGCAGGCGCGGCCGCGGGGCGCACTGGTCGAGCCCTCCCTTCTAGTAATTTCTTTAACCGTAACGTCATCCCCGTGCGCCGTGACAGTGCCTCCCGGAACGCGCGAATCCTTTTGGTGTAAGGAGTGGAAAATGAATTGATCTCTCCCGCCCCACTCTGTTTTTAGTCCTTCACTCCGGCTGCGCCTACACTTTGAGCCATGGAACAGAAGAGGGGGAACAAAGCACCCAGAGCTGGAAGCGGCGCCCGCCGGGCATGACTCGGCGACGCCGCCAGCCGCGTTACCCGGCGTGCCCCGCGCGGCGCCGGCGGAGGGACGTGGGGGAGGGGTGGGGAGGAGGAAGCGGCGGCGGCTGCGGATGTCGCTGCGACCCAGCGGCGTCTGAACACACGGTGGCTGCCGAGCGCCCGACCCGGGCCTGCGCCGGAGCCCACACTCAGCTCCGCAGCCCCTCGCCCGCCAGGGCGGCTCTGCGCCCGTTACCACTGAGGCGGCGCGTCCTGCATTCTCTGTTGCCCGGGCCAGCGGGCTGTGGCGTCTCCTGGCTCCCTCTCGCTCGTCTGCTCGCTACTGAGTCACCGCCGCCGCCATGGCCGATAGTGGTGAAAGCGGTGGCCCTCCGAGCTCCCAGGACAGCGCCGCCACAACCGAAGGTGCCGGCGCCCCCGCGGCCGCTGCCTCCGCGGAGCCTAAGATCATGAAAGTCACCGTGAAGACCCCAAAAGAGAAGGAGGAGTTCGCCGTGCCCGAGAATAGCTCCGTCCAGCAGGTGAGGGCCGCCCTGCGCTCGGGCCCGGGTGGGGGTGGCGGCAGGACCTCTGTCCGCAGCGGGAGGAGACGGCTTTGCAAGGGCCTGGGAGGGGATCGTCCCCGGAGTTGCTCTCGGCCATTCTCTCGAGGCTCATCCCAAATTAGATCACACCCAAGTTCGTGGGTTTGCTCCTTGGGATACCGCAGAGGTTTGTGGCGGGGCCGCGCGGCCTGTTTGTGGGACGCGCCGACGCCGCTTCCCTCCGCGCCGCCTCCTTGCTCTGGCGTTCACGGACCCTCAGCCTCCTTTCCCAGCTCCCCGCCCCCAGCCGCCTCCCTGCTGCTCCGCACAAAGGACTGGGACCCTCCGCTTGGCTCTGGGCGGGGTGGAGGCTGGGCTGGGACGAGGGTTCGCTTTAGCCTAGTCTGTGGTTTTGTCTCCTGAATAAAAAATGGGTGGGGGTGGGGGCGGAGGGTGCTCATTGTTTTGCCTGCCTGCGGGTTAAGGTAGATTTTGCGGTGAAGAGCACGTGTGTGTTGACTGCTGAAATATTTACCATGCTTAAAATTTATTTTTTTAAAGATTAACTATGACGTAGAAATTGCTTTTAGCCACATCTTAGGTAATAGTATTGGGCTTACGGGAAAATGTGGATGACTTTCATTGATAACTTGCTCTTTTTGGTCTATCATCTCTTAGATGCCAGTCGTTTGGGTAGGTTTTTGTTTGATTTCAAAGGGACGTTAGCTGCGTTATTCAGATACTAGCGGTTGCATTCGAGTAAAAGAACAAATCTGGAGTTAATGGAGAATGTACCAAATAATTTATAATCTAAAATTTGTTAAGGAACACACATTTTACAGTTAATTAGAAACCTTGAAGAATTAAATTGTTTTAGTCTATTGTTGAATACGTCCCAGACTTTTCCATAATTACCGAATGGATTTCTGACGATCTCAAACAATATGAAGAGTTTATGAGGAAACAACAAACCCTGAAATGTACCTGTGTTTCCCCATGGATAGTAAATGATTGGGGTATTGGTTTATATAGTTCCAAAAGGTGGCGTGTTTTGTGAAGCATTAAGTAGAGCTTGTAGCATCAAGTAAGAGAAACTTTACTACGTACTAAATCAACTTACTTTTTTGTCTCAATTTTCCTAGGAAAATTCTCCTTAACATTTTTACATTTTACAACGTACAGGAAAGTTGAAAGAATTAGACAGTGAACACCCATGTGTCATTACGTAAAATTAGCATTTTGCTATATTTGCTCTCACACTATCATTTATTAGTCCATTATATTTTTTAGATTTCAAAGTTGCAAATATTAGTTCATGTTACCCTTAAAAGGCACTTAAGTCATTTGCATATCATTAACCTGAGTTCATTTTTTTTAACTTTTTTCTTTTTAGATAAGTTTGACATGCAATGAATAATGCACATGGTTGCCATTCTTTGAATTTCCACAAAACTCCCGTGTAGAACTTTATTAACTAGAAAGTTACCTGTTACCAAGTCAGTTCAGTCACTCCCCTCCGTCAACCACTGTTAGGATTTTTTTCACCATGGTTTGGTTTTGCCTACTCTAAAAGGTCACATAAGTGGGATTATATAGTATGTAAGGCTTTTTTTCACTTCGCATAATGTTTTTGAGATTTATTCTTGTGTGTATCAGTAGTTTCTTTTTTATTGCTGTGTTGTTTTCCATTGTATGAATATACCATAATTTATTCATTTTTCTGTTGAGGTCACCTGCACAGTTTCCAGTTGGTTGCTATGAAAATTCTTCTACAAGTCGTCTTTTTTTTTTTTGGCAAAAGTATTTCTCATGTTAAATACTTAGAAGTGGAATGACTGGATCATATGGTAGCTGTATGTTTTACGAGAAACTATGTTTGCATTATTTTATAATCCCACCCTACAGTGCATGGGAGTTCCTGTTGCTCTACATTCCTGCCAACATTTGATAGTGTCATTCTTTTTTGTTTTAGCTATGCTAGTGAGTGTGTAGACATACTAACTTTTGAAGCCTTTAGGTCTTCTTTCTAGGAGTCCTAGTTCAGATCTCCACCGTTTTGATTGTCGTGATCATTTTACTGTAAAAGATTAAAGATTCAATATTTTATAAATAAAAATTTTCATTTAGATCAATTTTATGATATTATACCAGAAATTTTTTTTCAACTTTTTGTGATGATAAGATTAGAATTTGAAAATTCTATGGGAGTTTTCTGTTGAAGCAGAAAATATGATAAAAATTGTAGCTCATCACTGCACTGAGAACCTGAAGACAAGTTGAAATATCTATGGGCTCTGTTAAGGGATGCACATACAGGAAAATATGCAAGCATAAAAAAGCAGATTTTAGATGATTCATAAAATTCTACTTGAAGCACAAGAAAAACAATCTGTCATTTTCTAGTAATAATCTACTTAAGTGATTTGATAGATTTAAATTAATTTGAAGATTCAAATTTGTTGTTAAAACACTTAATGATGTTGAGAACCCCCTAAAAATGTTTAGTAAAAAATTGGGAAGTATTTGGTCCTGAAAATTCTTATATAATGTTGAAAGTAAAGAGGAAAAGCAAGAGACGTACAAAACGAATAATATTGAAGGCTTAGATTTTCTATCAGGCAGATCTGATTTTCTATAATTTAAAATCTCTTTCAATAAGTGTTCCTATGTAATATAATTTCTTTTAATACATTTTACTGAAATAGTTATATGAATATGTTCTGATTGGATGAAATTGTGTTTAAAACCTCTTGGGTCAGTTGTAAAGTAAGTTGTAAGATGATAATTTCCTTCCCCCCTCTGTTTCTGTTTGAGTATGTAACTAACAGGCATAAACAGGGTGGGTACCTTAATACAATTGTTTAACAAATGTTACTTGTTCAAGATTGCTAATAAAGTTTGCTTTTATGAAATTAAAGTGAAATTTATTTTTCATGGAGCACTCAAGATCAGTAATGTTTAAATTTCTCTGTAAGGGTGGTTAGAATATAAACTTCATGTATGATCCAAGGTGGTTTCATTAGTAGGGATTTTCATAACATAAGTAGAGTAGAAAAATGCATAGTGGTACAAAGTCCCTGTATATGAGATTGTGTTTTATTTATTCATTATCTATTATTGGATAATGAGGATTTCTAAGTGTCAGTAAGCAAGATGAAATCCAAAAGAATGGTGTGTGTGTTTGTGCGTGTGAGTTAGATTAAAATTAGTGCAGAGAATGAAAGGGAGCTCCCATATAGCTTCCGACAAGCTTTTTCTTGGATTTTGTAGTCCTCTAGATTATAGTATAAAATTTTGAACTATAGTTAGCTCAAATACTCAGGCAACATGTATTTTAGTTTTAGAAAACATCTTCTCCACTTGAAACTTATAGAAAAGTTAATGTACCTAATATAACATAAATATTGTATAGACTAGAATTGAGCCTTTCTTGATAGGGGAAATTGCAGTGCCTCAGGGTCATTATCACAAACATCATTTGACATTGTAGTGTGGATCTAGGACTGCTTTGTCCACTTTGGTACCAGCAGCCACATCTGACTATTGAGCACTTAAAATGTGATTGGAATAATTTGAAATGTGCTATAAGTGTAAAATACACACCAGATTTTGAAAACTTGTGACAGTTTCTTTCACTTAGCATAATGTTTTCAAGGTTTATCCATGCTGTGGCCTGTAGCAGTACTTTTTATTGCTGGATAATATTCCATTGTATGGACATATATCACATTTTTTTTCTCCATTCATCGTTTGATGGACATTTGGGCGGTTTCTACTTTTTGACGATTATGAATAATGCCTCTGAATACTCATACAAGTTTTTGTATGGATGTATGTTTTCAAAATTTGTATACCTATGACTAGAATTACTGGGTCATGTGGTAGCTCTATGTTTAACCTTTTGAGGAATTGCCAAACTATTTTCTAAAGCAATGTACCATTTTCTATTCCCACCAGTAGTGCATGAGGATTCCACTTACTCCATATTGTCCACAACACTTGTTATTGTCTGTCTTTGGTTATATCCTTCCTAGTTGCTGTGAAGTGATATCTCATTGTGATTGCTTGGCTTTCTGTTACTCAGGCAGCAGTTCTCACTGATTTGGGGTGCTTAAGACCCTTTTAGGAGGGCCATGAGATCAAAACTATTTTCACAATAATTCTGAGCTATTTGTGTTTTTTAATCTAATTCTCAGAAATGTACAACATACTTTTCCAGAAGCTGTAAGATGTAGGATATCACAACAGGTGTGAAAATTCAAATGATTTGGAAAAATTTAAACACTGCTCTTCACATTGAGAAAAATATAGTTATTTTTCGTAAGAATGTCTTTTATATGAGTTATTTTAAAATGAGTATTTTAGAAGATTTCTTAGTTTTAATTTCTAATGTAGCTATATCAGTAGCTATAACCTACATAAAAAACTCTATGGGATTTCAAATTTATAAATGACTGGTGTCCTGAGACCAAAAATTGCTGCAGTGGAGTATTAATAGATTAATTAAAAGGCCTTGAAACTATAGTAGTCTACTGGTCAGTCTCTCCACTTTTCTGTACCGCCCCCCCGCCACCCCCATTCATTCCTAGAATAATCTCTGAAAAATGTTAATCAGATCATGCTACCCACTAGGTAAAACTAATGGCTCCCCATTGATCTTAGACTAACGTGGCCTGTGAGGCCCTGTGTGATATGGTTCCAGCCTACCTCTCCATTCTGATGCCTTCTTTCCTCCTTGGTTACTTGCCTCTTGCCTTACTGACTTTTTAGTTTCTTGACCTTTTATTACATTTTTTTTTTCTTTTTCCCCCTGCTATAGGACTTGTGCAGTTTGTTATTGCTACCTGGAATACCTCCCACTCTTTGCCCATTCCATTCTCTCTTAAATCTCAGTGCAGAGGCAACTTCCTCAGAGAGCTATCCCTGATTGTCCAGAGTAGATTGAGATTCCCCTGTTGTATTTTCTCATAGTAACCTGTTTTTGTCATAAGTAATCACTATTTAAATTCTGTATTTATGTGATTATTTGATTAATGCTTATTTTTTATGCTAGAGAGGATCTGTAATCGCTCACCATTATTACTAGAGCCTAGCACATAGTATGGGCTCAGTAAATATTAACATGAATCTACACCATTATTCACAATAATATGTATTTAATAATAACTACAATCGCTGAGATTTTGCCGAGTGTAGTATATACATAATTTCATGGCTTTTTTGCCTTCCTCTCAGTATAGTTTTGAACGCTCCCCCCTTAGTTCACCACTTTCCAAGCACAACTCTTGACTGCCTCAGGACAGTCACTCTTGCTTCTGGTTGCTGGAACATAATTCTTCTAGAGCATACTTTCTTCTTTGAGGATCTTCCTGTGAACCATAGAACACAAAATGATTTAAATGACTATCCATTTTTCTCAGAGATGGTTTACAACTATCATTTTAAGTGCATAAGAGAGAAGTTAATTCTTTACATGTATCTAGTCAGTGGCGTGCGGTAAACGTTTCAGTTCCTCAAGAAAAACACCAATTTGTAGTGTTTGCTGATTTCTTTGGTGTAAGTACTCTCACCGTGGCAGATTTTAAGCTACCAGTATTAAACTGGCACACAAAATTCCTGAAAATTAAGCAGTCAGAGCCAGTAGGAGTCGTTCCTTACGGTGGATACGTTAAGGCAGGGGTCAGCAAACACTACAGATTCGTGTTTTACTTATGATTGTACATAAGTAAGTGGGCATGGCACATTTGTCCCATTTACTTATGTGTTATCTATGGCTGCTTTCAGAGCAGACCATATGGCCCCAGAGCTGCGAATATTTAGATGTAGCCCTTTATAGAAAGTTTGCTGACCCCTGCCTTAGGGGGTTAGGGCTTACTGTTCTAGGTCTTGTCACACCATTCCTCAAAACCCTTCTTTCTCATTGGAGTATTTTACCGTGATTTAATTACACTGCTGTCCAATAGAAATATAATGCAAGCCATATATGTGATTTCAATTTGCTCATAGCCACTTAAAAATTTTTAAGTGAGATTAATTTTTTTGTTGTGGTAAGATACATGTAATGTAAAATTTACCATCTTAACTATTTTTAAGTGTACAGTTCATCGACATTAAATACATTCACACTGCTATGCAGCCATTACCACCATCCATCTACAGAACTCTTTTCATCTGGGAAAACTGAAACCTTGTATCTATTAAACAATAACCCTCTCCTACTCCTCTGGCAACAACAGTTCTAACGTTCTGTCTCTATGAATAACTTCTCTAGGTATCTCATAAAAGTGAAATCATAAGTATTTGTCCTTTTGTAATTGGCTAATTTCACTTAGTATGTGATGTCCTCAGGGTTCATCTATGTTGTAGCATGTGTCAGAATTTCCTTTCTTTTTAAGGCTGAATGTTATTCCATTGTATGTATATACTCCATTTTGTTTACATTTATTTATTGATGGCCACTTAGGTTGCTTCTACCCTTTGGCTACTGTAAAATTTTAATAATATTTTAATCCAGTAATCACTTCAACATATACTTGATATTTAAAAATTGAGATGTTTTGCCCTTTTATACTAAGTCCTCAAAATCCCGTGTGTATTTTATAGCACATCTCGATTTGGACTAGGCACATTTTAAGTGCTCAGTAGCCACATATGCCAGGACTACTGAAATAGCACAGTTAATAGACTTACTTTTCTCTCCCCCTTTGGTCACTGCATTTCAGCCATTTATATGTCTTTCCCCTCAAATACCACTCACTAGCTCTTTCCGCCTCTGGGCCTTTGCAGATACTGCTAATGGCAATAACAATAGCTAGTATTTATTCTAGGCTTATTGAGGCATAATGTAGTATCCCTTTTTTAAAATAAAGTTTTACAACTTTATAATGGAAATACTATTAGTATCCATTTTTTAAAATGAAGGAACAAAGACAATAATATCAGATTCATACACGTATTAAATAGTGGATTCAAATCCAGTGACTAACTTTTGAGCTCATACCTAACCACTGCTACAAGCTGCCCTAATTTTTCTCTGGCTGGCTTTTTAGCCTTTAAATTTATTTAAATGTTTGTTCATTGAAGGGTAATTGAACTCACCAATCTAAATAGGTCAACAATTATTATCTCATACCATTTTGTTATTATATGGACTTCATTCTCCCCACCTCATACTGTAAGAATATATAAGGGTAGGAGCTGTTTTGCTGACCTCTTAATCCCATAGTGCCTAGCACTGTGTGTGGCACATGCCGAATAATGCAAGTATTTATTGAGTGAAGGAACAAATAGTGTTTTAAAGGTTTATTTACAATATTCTGTTCTTATTTTGAAATATTTTAACATTGTGATTTACTGAGAAAAATGTGATATTTATTCTTTGTGTAATTGAATGTGTAAACAGCATTATTTCAGTTTTTCCATGCAAGCAACTTCCAGGATAAAAAAAGAATCTCATTAAATTAAGATTGGGAGGTTTTTTTTAGAGACTAAAGGTATTGGGTTAACATACAAAAAGTCCATTATTGGTCTGAATAACATGTATATCTACGTGGCTCTATTTGGGAAAATATTTTCATTACCAAAATATCTGAACTATGGTTTTTCCAGGTAAATTTATGCCATTATGAATTAGTTTGATGTTCTCTAAGTATGATGTTCTCTAAGTAGACTGCTTGGTTTACTGGTTTAGCAGCCGCTATACAGATTTCTATTGTGTATAATTTTTTTCCTGTGGTTTTTGTTAAATATTTTTTAGCCTTTAAAGCTCTCCAGTGGCTATTACTAGTTTTTAATAATATAGAATGCAAAGAAAAATGTAATACATTATGTATGCATGCTGTTACTTTAAGATTAGAAAATTCGAATGATGTAGAAAAGTATGAAATAAAAAGTGTGCCCACCCAGATATAATGTAAGTTTATCTATGATTCTGTCCAGAAAAGTGTCTGTCTATCTGTGTGCTTGTATATAGTTTTCTGTTTATTCCTGTTAAGCAGATGGGATCATTACCCACACCTTTTTTTACCTTGCTCTCATTTTCCTTATATCTTTGTGGTCTTTCCATATTGGCATATGTAGAACTAACTTGTTCCACAATTGTTTACTAACTGTATTTTTTTTTATTAGTATTTCAAGAAAGGGAGGAAAGTATGATAGTTAAGTATTGCAATGTGTCACTTTGGAGAGAATGTGAACCTTGGAATTTGAGAGATCTGACTTTGGGCAAAGTGCTTTATTCTAAACACTGAGCCTACTGGCAACATAGTTAACGTGATATATCTGCTTCATTAGCTTATTATCTGTGAATTGCCTCTGTCTAAACCAGCTTTGAGACTTTTTAAGATTGTTAATTCAGTTTTTTTTCCATGTCAATACTACTTGGCTTCTAATATTTTCTTAATGTACTCAATAAAAGTGTAGTAAATAAAACACATAGTTGTAAAGTTCAGATGTTAGAGAAAATTATTAGAAATTTTGAAGTTGTTATAAACAAACTATTTCCCTCTACCCTTTTTTAGGGTGCAGAATAGAAATTTAAGGATACCTGAGGTATGTGCAGAATTTTTGGCCCTCCTACAAAAACATGACATTGTTTAAATTGATCATACTTGGATTAAACTTTGCTAAAATACAGCTTATTCGGAAAAATATACCATATCTACTTGATATGGTACAATTAAAATTAAGATTAATTCACTTTTGTTTCAAATGTATTGGCTGGCAGCTATGTTTAGAGTTGTTAGTCTCTTGGTTTTTGCTAGTTTGTTTCAGGTTTTGGATAATTTACTCAGAATAAATCAGTTTTACTTTAGCTTTCTATTTAGGAGTGGCTCTAATACCTAAGTTTAAAATTTAAGATTTATAAGAACTAAATTAAAATTGGTAGTCATAAATTAAGATTGGTAGTCATCTTTAATACAATGCTTTCCAATTTTTACCATTAAGAGCTATAAACTCCAGCTTGAATTTGCTTTAGGCACTCTTCAGAACCAATTATCAATGATAATTTCCAACAGTGCTATAATTCTGTGAGAGAAAGGGATTTCTTACAGGTCTGTCAGGACTTTGGTTTGTCTATTAGTTTCCTGGACCCAAATCCAATATGTTGATGTGGAGCTTCTCAAAATACCAAGCAGTTCATGCTTCAGGTATACTTTCCTTTAAGGCTCCTCCCTTTTCTCTGTTGTTTTGATCTCATGCATTATATTATTTCTTCCCTTAATATTTAATCATGTCTCTCTAAAAGACAATTTTTTTAAAAAAAAAACCTACGTTATCTTGCTTTACAGATTAATAATTTTTTAATTTCAACAGTTCAGAATTTCCCATCTCAAAATGATTTTTTTAGCATGATACTGTGTATTTATTATTATATATTCTTTAAAAAATACTTTATTTTTTTTGAGCAGTTTTAGATTCACAGCAGTTTGAGGAGAAGTACAGAGTTCCCATTCCTTCAGCTCTTCCCCACCATCAACATCCCACCCTATATCCCACCCTAGAAGAGTACATTTGTTGCAGTTGATGGACCTATGTTAATACATCATCATTTCACAAAATCTAGTCATCCCTCCTTCCCTAACCCTTGGCAATCACTGATCATTTTACTGTACATAGTTTTGCTTTTTCTAGAATGTCATGCAGTTGGAATCATACAGTATGTAGCCTTTTCACATTGGCTTCTTTGACTTAGTAATACACATTTAAGATTCTTCTATGTCTTTTCATGGTTCGATAACTTATTTCTTTTTAGCACTAAATAATATTCCACTGTCTGAATGTACCACAGTTAATTTATCCATTCAGCTACTAAGGAACATCTCGGTTGCTTCCAAGTTTGGACAGTTAATGAATAAAATTGTTATAATCTCTGTACAGGTTTCTTTGTGGACATGAAATTTCAATTCCTATGGGTAAATAAATAACAAGGAGTGTGATTACTGTAACAAATGGTAAGAGTATGTTTAGTTTTGTAATAAACTGTCAAACTATCTTCCAAAAGTTACTATACCATTTTGCATTCTCATCAACAGTGAATGAGAGTTCCTGTTGCTCCACATCCTTGCCAGCATTTGGTGTTGTGCATATTTTATTTTATTTTATTTTATTATTATTTTTTATTGTTGTGCATATTTTAAATTGGCTATTCTAATAGGTGTATAGTGGTACCTCATTTTAATTAGCAGTCCCCTGGTGGCATATGAGGTAGAGCATTTTGTACTCCACATATGCTTAATCTGCCATCTGCATATCTTTTTTGGTGAGGTTTCAAAATTTTTTGCTTATTTTTAAATCAGGTTATTCAGTCTCTTACTGTTGAGTTTTAATGAGTTCTTTGTACATTTTGGATAGCAGTCCTTTATCAGATGTGTCTTATAAATATATTTTCTCCCAGTCTGGCTTGTCTTCTGATTCTCTTGAAAGGTATTTTTTTTTTTTTAAGTGGGATGCAAATGAGGTTAATACATTGAAAAGGATTGATAAATTTCTTGTTTCTTTTTTCTTCTTTTAAATTAAGTATGCCTCTCCTCCCCCTCCGCATGTGCACACACACACACCCACCCACCCACCCACCCCATGTTGCATTGGCTAGGACTTGAAGTATGATGTTAAATAGAGTGGCAAGAGTGGACATCCTTGCTTTTGTTCCTGAGGGAAAGCATTCAGTGTTCGCCATTGAGTTTGATGTTTACTGTAGATATTTTGTAGATGCACTTTCTCAAGTCTAGGTAGTTCCCTTTTATTCTTAATTTACTTAGAGTTTTGTCATGAATGAATGCTGTCAAATACTTTATTATTTATTGGTAAAAGTGTGGCTATTCTGTTATCTGTTAATATAAATGAATTACATTGATTAATTTTCAGTGGTGACTTAGCTTCACACTCTCAGGATAAAGCCCACTTGGTCATTAAGAATTATTCTTGTTTCTGTACTTATGGATTTGATTTGCTAGTATTTGGAGTATTTCAGCATCTGTTCATGAGGAGTGTTGGTCAGTAGTTTTCTTGTACTTGTTTTTTCTAGTTTTGGTTTCAGGGTGATATTGGCCTCATGAAATGAATTGAGAAGTGTTCCCTCTTCTTTCAGAAGAGGTTGAATAAGTTCTCATAGCTTCAGTCTTTCAAGGAATTATCCATTTCACTCAAAGTTGTCAAATATTTGTGTTAGTTTCCCTTATCCTTTTAATGTTTATGAGGTTTGTAGTCATTCCCTTCTGTTGTTCCTGATAGTAATTTATGTCTTCTATGTTTTTCCTTGGTCAAACTAGGTGGCATTTTATCAGTTTTACTGATATTTTAAAAGATTTTTCTTTTGTTTTTCTGTTTTTATTCTGTCGACTTGTGCTTATTTTTATTTCCTTGTTTGGGTTTCATTTGTTCTTTTTCTAGTTTCTAAAGGCTAAAACTTAGATTACTGAGTTTCGACCTTCCTTCTTAAATATAAACCTTTAATGCCATAAATTTCCTTAGGCATTGTTTTAGCTTCATCTCTCAAATTTTGAATATTGTAGCTTCGTTTCTGTTCAGTTGAATATATTTTCTGATTTCTCCCCAAGATTTCTCCTTTGACCCATTAATTATTTAGAAGTATTTGTTTAACTTGGGGATTTTTGAGTTACCTTTTTGTTATCGATTTCTAGCTTAATCCCATTATTACTAGAGAATATACTTATCTGACTTCAGTTATTTCAAATTTCTAAGGTTTGCTTTAATGACCCAGTTTATGGTCTGTTTTGGTGAGTGTTCCACTTGTACTTGAAAAAGTTTCATTTCCTCTACCGATTTCACTTGGCTTTTTTCCTCCTTAGTAATTTATTTGTTGAGGACACTTTTCTTTTGTATTTTGTTCTTGTACTCTTTTGATATCACTTCTGTTCCTTTATCACCTACATTTAAAAAATTGTTGTTAGACCTAGAGCAGGCCTTAGACCTAGAGGTTCTTAAGCTTTAGCGTGTATCAGAATCACTGAGCGAAGTTTATTAAACCATAGATTGCTGGGCCCCATCACTAGAGTGTTTGATTTGGTTGATCCAGGGTAGGGCCTGAGAATTTGCATTTCTACCACGTTAACCTGGTAATAGTGAATGTTGCTCATCAGGAGACAGCATTTTGAGAAGTACAGCTTTCTCAATCTAGCCATTGACATTTTGAGTTGGATAATTCTTCATTGTTGGGGCTGTCATGTGCATTGTAGGATGTTTAGCAGCATTTCTGGTCTGCCCACCAGATGCCAGTGGTACTCACCCCTATTGTGACAATCAGAAATGTCTTCAGACATTGCCAAATACTCCCTGGGGTGGATAGAGGCCCCCACCCCTGTTGAGAACCTCTGCTCTAGGGTGACTAATTGGGGAAAGCTCTTAAACATCCCGTATCTTTTTCTTTTAGGCTGGTTATATTCTTTTGGGACACTGTATATTATAATCTTCTGCCTAGATGTTGAAAGCCCAGCTGCCAGAATTCTGTTTGATTGGTATGGTGTGAAGCAGGGGAAAGGCTCAGCATCTAGTAGGTTTGTGTTTATTTAATTTTCTGTTTTTAGTATTTTCGCCTTCTTTCAGTGTACTTGGTATGTTCTTTAGTAAGATCCTCTGTTCCCTTTTCAGAGGAAAAAAAGGCCCGTAGTCTTTTGTTGGGTTTGTAGAAGATCACTTGGTTGTTTAGTGTCCAGTGAGGTTGTGTTTCCTTTTTAGACTTTCAAATGATCCTTCTTAGACACTTCGTATCCCCTTACCAGTATTGAGTCTTATGGGAATTCTGCAGATTCTGGGGATTGAATTAGCTTTTAGCTTTCTGCATTGCCAGTTTAGGATTCAGTTCTCTTGGGTCTGCTAAATTGATTGACCATGTGTCCATCTCATGTCCAGTTTCAAAGTTTTGTTCCCGTTGAGACTAAAAGGTCTCAATTTGTCCTGTTGTCTGAGTTTAGCCTTAAAACATTTCTTTTTGCAAATCATGTCTGTAATAGACTTGTATCAAGAACATTATATAAGGAATTTTTACAACTCAATAATGAAGATAAATAATCCAAATGAAAAATGGGGAAAAGATCTGAACAAATAGTTCCCCAAAGAAGAAATACAAATAAGCACATGAAAAGATGCTCAACATCATTAACTGTTGGGGGACTGTAAATCAAAACCACTTCACACTCACTAGAATGACAATAATGTCAGATGATGACAAGTATTGGTGAGGATATGGAGAAATTGGAACCCTTAATATGCTGCTGGTGGCACTGTACAATGGTACAGCCACTTAGAATAACACTGGTGGTTCTTGAACTGGTTAAACCAAGAATTAACATATGATCCAGTAGTTCTATATCTGCATATATACCTAAGAGAAATGAAAACATACATCCACATAAAAACTTGTACAGGATTGTTTATAGCAGTATTATTCACAGTAGCCCAAAGATGGAAACAACCCAGATGTCTGCCCGTCAATGGATGAATGCATAAACAATGTTGTGTATATCCACACAATGGAATATTTAGCCATAAGAAGGAATGATGTATATTGATACTACAACATGGATGAACATTGAAGACATTATGATGAGTGTTATATGTTATATGACATATGAGGGATATCAAGGATTCTGGAAAGGATTTTTTAGTTTAAAGTTAAGAAACACAAATCTAGATTACTCTCATTTTACACATGGAATAGACGGTAGTCAGTTTGGGTAGATCAGACCTAGGTTTGAATCCTACCAGCAGTTTTAGTTGTGTCACTATGAGAGAAAAGGGACATATTGAACCTCTGTTTCAGTGTCAGAAATAGGATTAAAAACCATCTTTTTTGTGTTATTGAGGATTAAGAGAGTTGGCATAGTAGTAGCTACTATTTATTGACCACCATTTGTGTGCCTGATGCTTGCATTTTATGTACATTCTCATTTAATTTTTACAAAACCATGTGTTCTGCTCATTATATTACTAATATTTCTAATAGCTACCAAAGGGAGAAATGAGATGTCAGATAATAGAATGGTTAAATTATGATTGGTGTGTTTGTCTATATGGAATGTTATGCAAATGGTGTTCTTTGAAGATTTATTTAGTTACTTGGATGTTGCTTATCTTAGATAAAAGGGTTTATCTATCATAATTTCAGATAAAGGAGGAAAAGTTGAGTTGGAAAAGCTTCAAGATATTTACTGCAGTATAATTTTGCATTATCTTTATGATTATTTTAACAAAACAGTTGCTTACATTGAGTGTTGTAACTTGATTACGGAAAACTTCATTCATACACAAAGGTAAAGCATAATGAACTTTCGTACCCCTCTCATTTTCAACAATGATTGACATGTGGCCTATCTTGTTTTATGTTCCTCTATATCTCCCCTTCCCCACTCCCACAGATTTTATAAAATCTTAGATATCATTTAATATGTCTTTCTACTTACTGTGACACCCACTTCTGTAAGGCATACATAAAATGGTTTAAGATGTGATTCTTTTCTGAATTTAGACTGATGCCCTAAAGTAGTCTATTAATGTAGATTCCTTGGCCCACCCTGAGGTTTCCTGATTTGGACAGTGGGAGTAAAGCCTAAGCATACAGGTCTGATTTTTGATAAAGGTTTGAGAAACACTTGAAACACTGAAACACTTAGCATAGAGTAAGTAAGCTTTTCTTTATAGTATGATGTTCTTTTGTCTTGTTTGGTTTTGCATGTTATTCTCTTATGCTTTTCTTCAGGTTTCCCTGGCTACTTCCTAATCTATATTTAGTTTTCACTGGAAAACTTTCTCAAACTACCCTTTGTGGTTTACTGATTGACTCTTTCATTGGCTTGTTCTCCTTCAGGGAAAGATTTTTGCTTCATGTTTTTGCATCTTGCTAATCCTGCTTGCTGATAAATGTTGAATGAAAGAGGTGAGGAAGAAAATCAATATAATAGGCCAAGAATATATATTCAGCTGATGCTGTATATTCAGCTGTATGCTGTATATTGGCTAATGTGTATGTATGTGTGTGCATACATATATACACACATTCAACTAGAAAGGAACAGGACTGGAGATAGAAATTTGAGATTTGGTTATTGTAAACTTGGTAGGAGCTAGATGTGCCTTGAACTACATTTAGTACCATTGATGCAAAGAAATGAATTGTTAGGCCTTAGCAGAAGATTGAATGTAGGATATGTGCAACTGTAATAAAAACTTTGCTGTTGAAGATGAAGTGGTTATACTTCCCACTAAGATCAAGATACAGAAAAGATGCATCTTTGTATCATTTGAATTGTTGCAATATCTATAGCTTCTTTGAGGTATTTATTTTAGAAATTAGATGGTGCTATGCAAACTACTGTAATACATATGTATTTTATTTTTATCTAATTTAGTTCAAGGAAGAAATCTCTAAACGCTTCAAATCACATACCGACCAACTTGTGTTGATATTTGCTGGAAAAATTTTAAAAGATCAAGATACTTTGAGTCAGCATGGAATTCATGATGGACTTACTGTTCACCTTGTCATCAAAACGCAAAACAGGTATGTTTTTAGAAGATGTATAGCTTTAAACCACGAGTAAGTGATTATATTTCTCTTTAAAAATAAAAATTTTTGCTTTTAAAGGCTTTCTCTGTCATATTTAAATGGATTAAAAATCATTTGTTGCTGTTGTAACAAATATTTTTAAAATGCCAATGTAATTCAGTAATACTAATGGTTACACATTCCTATTTTAGAAGGTTCATCAGTATTGTTATATCTAAATTTTTTGAATTACAGAACAAGCAAGTTAATATGTTTTTAGGTATGCCTTTTGTTTTAGGGAGATTTTTGGTAAAAGGTCAGGAGTAACTCATCTCTTTGGCATTACAAATCTGGTTACAAATCTGTAACCATATTTTAATAAATTTAAGACACCACCAGTTTTTAAAAGGCACTTTTATTTTGTATATTATTAAGAATAAACAACTGCCAATTAAGTAGACATATTTTCTTTTCACTTAAAATTTTTATTTTTATACTTAGTGAAAGAATTCCTTTAGACTTTTTTGGATAAGGTGGTATATCACTTTTGTGCAGACATACAATAAAATAAATGAAATAAATTGGTTAAGGTCTTCCTGCCACTTTCACTTTGAGTCTGTGTCTTTCGAATCAACTTTTGACTTAGTTATCCATGTCTGTATTTTTCCATATGGGGTAAAACTGTACTCTTAATACAATTGGTGGTGCAGCATTTCTTAAAAGAGCGCTGTAGTATTTTCTCAAGCCATTGAATGGTACTCTTTCTGCAAATTTTTATGCTGATTTTCCCCAACAGCAGATATTTGCTTCACAGATATAAAATTCATTCCTCGATTCCTATTTCTTTTTTTATATACACAATAACTTCATTTTAGTACCAATTAATAGTGTAGTCTTTCTGGATACACTTCATATGGTAAACACTGAGTTACTCAGTTGATGTTATATAGACTACAGTTGATGCCTGGTTGTCAACAGTTGTAAGACAGATCCTGATTTTAGATACGTTAAAATGAAAAAAATTTGCGTCTTAGAGTCAGTGAAAGAAGAAGTGAGTGAGATTCAGAACTCTTAACTGGTATCAGGTAGGAGAGGTTTCTAATAAAAGTTTTTGCTTAGTATTAAGTAATAACCAGTAATTACTTGTATTGATTTCTCAGCCTTCTTTTGGTGAACTCTCTTTTTATTTTTTACTTTTAATAATTTCAAGAGTCTGAGTAAAACTGCCTCCAACCCTTAAGAACTTAGAAGGCGGTAGATAAAAAGTTGCTTTATATAGTTAAGGTTTTGGGTGTGATGGGTCATTGATTCCCCTCTGTGAGTGACTGCACTCTCTCACATAATCTGTATGATTAAATAAAATATTTATGTACATTATACATGAGGTGGGGCAGTTGAAGTATAGTTTGTTTTTTGTAAGATTTTACTATATTTTTTTATATTTGTGTTCCTAATACTTAGTTATGTCAAGGTATTTGTGATAATTTGAGTTGGTCTGAAAACTTATACTTTATTTCTGGGTATCAGAATTTCAGAGGTCCTTTTAAAAATAATTCCACTGTTTACACCATGATTTAATTATTCCCATAGGCCTCAGGATCATTCAGCCCAGCAAACAAATACCAGTGGAAGCAATGTTACCGCATCTTCAGCTCCTAATAGTAACTCCACATCTGGTTCTGCCACTAGCAACCCTTTTGGCTTAGGTAAGTGTCTTTAGTTATTTTTATAGGGATTGAAGAAAAATTTCCTCCTCCTTTGTGTAGTTTTGATAAAACGACAGAGTTAAACATTAAGTCATTTTAACAACAGAAACTTTTATAGCTTACTTCTGTAATTGTTGTAGGTATTAATGAAGTTGTTGGGAATACAGATGTGCTTGGTTAGCTTATATAAACATTTGTTAAATGGTCAGAATGACATTTCTTTTTAATAGTGAAAGAAAGTGTGTATGTGTTTAATTTAACCACCACATAATTGAATCTAAGGAAGATGGCTAATTGTTGATCATAAGCTAAGACCCTGAATATAATTTTCTCACTTGTAAAATGAAGGGATTGGACTACATTAGTGATTCTCTAATTGTTCTGCACACACAAAAAGGGATGGGGCCCGGGAGCAAGTCCAGTGGTGAGGGATTTCCTGCACCAGGCAAAACCACTTTTTTCTTATATTAGTTTTATATACTGAGGTTCTGTGGAAGGTTTTGTAGGGGAAAATAGTACTTTGATGATGCTAAAAAAGGTTGAACTAGGTAGATACATGGCTTAATGCTTCTTTCAGTTCTTAAGTTGACAAGTATAGTACCTTGAAATGACACTTTTTTATACGTAGAATTTCGCATATCAAGGATCATACTTTTTATCACTTTTAGAAAAAGCTTTAGTAATTTAGATTTGTGCCAAGTATGGCACATAATAGACATGGCGTGAACTCACATTTGCTTTGTAAAAAATGTTTGCTGCTTTTTCTGAAATGATCTTAGATTATATGTGTCTCTTGGTTTAGGAAGATGAGTTTTAGATGGCAAAATTATTAACATGAACAATCTAAAGAGATTAGGATGAAATTGTGTAGTGTTCAGATCCAAGTAAGATATTGCTGAGCTATAAATCTCCTCACTTCCTCATTTTATAGGCAAAGAAATTAAAACCTAGAGGCTTTTTAGTTAATTTGTCTGTGGTCATACAGCTCCCTAATCCCTTAATTTCTAGTCTCATTCCCACCCCTTCCTATCAGTTACTCCATTTACTCTACATATTCATGTTATCATTTTGCTGCCTTTTCTCATGTTAAGGTCTATCCCATGTGTAAAAGCCACAGAATCTTTCTTTTGCTTCCCTTTTCAGCTACCTGGAAAAGGCATTCTCTGTATTTCCCTTTCACTGAGTTTGCTCTGCCCTAATTTTTGTTCCATCATGTCACTGAAAATTCCCTAATTTGACCTCTAAGTTTGCCAAATTTAGCAGACACTTTTTAGATTTTGAATTAATTTCTCTTAATATGTACCAGTCTCTCCTTCAAATTTTCTTCCTTTAACTCTTGTTACTGTTTTTTTTTTTTTTTTTTTCTGGTTTATTTTCTGACCCTTTTTTTCCTGTCTCATTTATAGGTCTCTTTTCTTTCTGTTACTTATGTTGGTATTGTTCCCCAGAGTTCTGCATTGTCTTTTCTTCTCTTTTACTCTCTATTTATTTTTTGTGAGTGATCTTATCCCTATTGCGTATCTTAGTGGCTCTCAAATCTGTACCTCAACCCATGTCACTTCTGAATGCCATGCCTTGTTTTCAGCTCTCTTTAATATTTCCTGATGTTTTCTAAGTGCTGTATGTGTCTCTTCAGAAAGCAAATACTCATCAGCTTGCCCCTCAAACCACTAACTCTTGCTCATCAAATTTCTCTCTCCCACCCCGTGTAATTATTCCTACTTCCTTGATGCAGGTCCTCAGCTTTTTAAATCTGTACTGTCTGGGTCATTTCCACACTGCTATTAGAATAAGAACATCTTGAGTGACTGTTCTGCTTAAAATCTTTTAAGACTGTGATTTTAGCCCTTGTCTACCTCTCCCTCCTCATTTCTTACCACATCTCAGCAGCTACATTATTAGTCAGGATAGGCTATCTTGTGTTAATGGATAAACTCAAACTCAGTGGCTTATTACCACAAAGCTTAATTTCTTGCCCTAAAGCTTTCCTTCATGCTACATCCTTTTCACAGGCCCCTGTCTACATAGTCCTCAAAGACACAAGCTAACAGAATTCTGCTGTCTTGTAGCTGCATTGCTTGGAACATGGCAAGAGACACGGAAAAGTCTCAAGCTGGACCTTCTGTGCTTTGGCCAGAAGTGACACCTATCATTTCTTGAAGTCTTTTGGTCATAACTAGTCACATGGGCCTATCCGAATGCAAAAGAAATTTAAGGCTAAACATGGAATGTTAGTGAGCACTGTTTTTTATTCCAGTCATATTTAATTTTTTACAGTTTCAAGAATACATCTATACTTACATTTATCTCTATACTTTTTATATGTTTGTTGTGCCTAGTATTAAATCATCTCCCACATTCCGCACTTCTCCTTGCCAGCTTATTCTCCAGACTCATTAAATATCATCTTTAGGGAAAGCGGCCATTCATCCCACTTAGGTACTACTCTATTACCATAATATCCTGTGACTATCTGTTGAAGTACTTATTCTGCATTTGTTTTTCTTGTCTTTCTACTGGGTTGAGTTCTGAGGGAGGGTGTAGTTCTTGTGTCTTGTCACCTTATTCTCAACATGTCCCTGTCATATATAAAAAGTGCATTGGGTTGGTTATGTAATTTTACGAAGTAAGTGTTTTATGATAAACACTTAATCATCCTCTTGGATCTTTGAAGTTTCTCCATGATTTCATTCCATTGTAATGTCCTGGCTTTTTCTCTCCTTGATTGGTAGCAGCTCTGCTTTAAGCAGAGTTTATAGGTGGATAGCTAAACTAAAACTAGCCTTCTGCAAAGACATTATTAGAAGTATAAGCCAGTGCATATTTTCATTTCTTTCTTCCTTTAGCAGGCATATTCTGGGGTATATCTCTGGTACCAACTAATTTTTCAGCACTACTTGGGTGTCCAGTAGTTCAGTTCTGATACTACCTACCTGGAGTTAGTGTCAGATCCCATAATTTAAAGAGCTCGGTCCCCAAGACTGCCCCCTACTTCAGATAACAGTCCAAGTCGCAGGCTGCCTCTGCTTCTGACTAGTAGGCTATAAATTGGGGGTTTCCACGACACCCTCCCCAGGTTTGATAATTTGCTAGAATGGCTCACAAAACTCAGGAATACACTTATGTTTACTAGTTTATTATAAAACAGAATTAGTCAAATGAAAGAGAAGCATAGAGCAAGATATACGGGTGGGGTGAGTGCAGAGCTTCCATGCCCTCTCTGGGCATGTCGCCCTCATAGCATCTAGATGTGTTCATCGACACAGAAGCTCTCTAAATCTCATTGCTCAAGAGATTTTATAGAGCTCAATTCTAGTCCCTTCTCTTCTCCTTCTTGAAGATTGGTGGTGATATGAATTTTTCAGCTTCATTATAATCTTAGGGGACCAACATCGTATATGTGGTCCATATACAAAACATCAGTAATGTGGCACATGGCTATATATTTTTGTATTATACCACACATAATAAATATATATTTGGTGGTTTTATTACTTAAACCTAAATATTAGAGTGAATATTGGCTAATTTTTGGCTAATTTAAATTATAGAAATTATACATGTATTTATATAAGTAATAGGAATTCTACTTTTGCTTTAAAACAGTTTTCTATAATGGACTATTGATTCACTTAATATTTTTGCATCTTCACATTTTAGCACATACATGTTAATGATAAAATTTTTGACTTTCATTTATGTGTCTTTTTCCCTGTATTCTCTTAGGTGGCCTTGGAGGACTTGCAGGTCTGAGTAGCTTGGGTTTGAATACTACCAACTTCTCTGAACTACAAAGCCAAATGCAGCGGCAACTTATGTCCAATCCTGAAATGATGGTCCAGATCATGGAGAATCCTTTTGTCCAGAGCATGCTTTCAAATCCTGACCTGATGAGACAGTTAATTATGGCCAATCCACAAATGCAGCAGTTGATACAGAGAAATCCAGAAATTAGTCATATGCTGAATAATCCAGATATTATGAGACAAGTATGTGGAATGTTCCTCCAGTTTATTTAGCTAAAAAATTATATACTTTATTATTCAATTTTTTTTATTCCAAAAGAGCTTGTCTATATGTATGGCTATGCTGAAAAAGGAAATCCTAATTTTTGTTCAGGAAGACTCAACAAAGTACTAATTTGGACTATTTGAACTTTGAATTTTCTGCTGTATTTTAAAGATCTTTTAAACAGTTATTTTGCAGATTTAAGAAACAGCCCCGTTTAGGAGATTGGCATTCACTTATAAAAAAGTGCTGCTTTATTGTTATTATTTAAATGTTAGCGTGCTTTTTGAAATGAAATCCAATAGCAATTATTTAAAATAATTTTTTGATTTAAATATTGAAGACTGATAATTCATAGAATTAGAGGACTTTATAAAATTAACTGTGGAAGTTAAATTGCCTAAGCAATTTATGTGTATTTCAGTGCCCCCCTTTTTTTAATGGCCCCCTTATTATTTTTTTTAATGAAATCTTTCCCCTAGACATTGGAACTTGCCAGGAATCCAGCAATGATGCAGGAAATGATGAGAAACCAGGACCGTGCCCTGAGCAACCTGGAAAGCATCCCAGGGGGATACAATGCTTTACGGCGCATGTACACGGATATTCAGGAACCGATGCTGAGTGCTGCACAAGAACAGGTGATAGCTTTGGCTCCAAAACTCAGGCTAAGGGATAGCTCCTGTTTTAACACAAATATGTGTGTGTTTGAGGGCTACTTATATATACAGAATGAGATTTTCATTAAAGAAAGTTTCATATCTGTTACTTAAAAGCTTATTTTATGATTTTTGTGTCTTTTATTACAGTTTGGTGGTAATCCATTTGCTTCCTTAGTGAGCAATACATCCTCGGGTGAAGGTAGTCAGCCTTCCCGTACAGAAAATAGAGACCCATTACCCAATCCGTGGGCTCCACAGGCTTCCCAGAGTTCATCATCTTCCAGCGGTACCACCAATGCTGTAGGGGGCACTGGTGGTGGTGCAGCCAGTGGCACTGCTGGGCAGAGTTCTACTGCACCAAGTTTGGGGCCTGGAGTAGGAGGTATGTTTATATAACTCACTTATTTGAATAACGAAACCATTTTTTACGCTGTTAATCTTTGTGCTTTTGTGTGTGTGTGACAGGTAGCTTTTATGAAGTACTTTTTCATGTTGCAAGGTTTTTTTTTTTTTAAGAAAGCTTTAAATATATAGTGATTAGTATTAATTGGTTGTATGCATTATAGTAGAAAGAGTTATTGAAGATTTCCAGAGGCAGTTTTGTGTTTTAACATTTTCATAAGATAGTTTGGGGAAGTAAGAGTTTGGTCATCTCATTTCTACCTTAGGAAAACTGAAGTGCAGAGGGAACACAGTTACCTGTGTGCTTATTATGAGAGCACGTATTTCCTGGCTTTCGTCTGCTTTTGTATTCCAAATCAGTAGATTCTCAAACTTCAGCCCTGAGACCAGGCTCAATAAGCTGCATCAGAGTACATGCCAGGTTTGTTAAAAATCCATTTAACTTTAGACCTCCTGGATCAGAATCTTCCAGATCTGTGTTCGTATAAAGCTGCTGGAGAGTCTGCTGTGTGAACAAGCTAGGAATTTACTTTAAATTATTTTCTTGTAGACTGAATAAATGATATCCTTTTTTTCATCTATTCAGATATTTACATGGTAAGATTAGGTCTAAAATTGGTAGCCAGAGTGATGATTGTAGTCCTTCTTAGCATATAAATGAGAAGAAACGAAAGCATGGGGCTACTTCCATCCCAAATTGAAAGGGACTGGGTATATTTTAAATGATACTTGGTAGGGAAAGTACAGACATGAGATACTAGATGAAGAATTTAGAGATACTAGATGAAAAATTCATTACTGAGAGAAATCAGAGAGAGTAATTGGTGGTCACAGTGGTGTATATTCTTTTGTGGAATACAGCGGATACCATGAAGTATCTGGATATAATATAGGTTTTATAAAAATTGAAGTAAACCATTCTTTAAAATTGAGGTATAATTAATATAACATTAGTTTCAGGTGTTCAACATAAATGATTCAATATCTGTATGTATTATAAAATAATTGCCACAGTAAATTTAGTTAACATCTGAAGTAGCACCATTTATTATTTATTTAGTGACATTGGTTAACAAAATCTGTTAAGTTTCAGTTGTACATTTTAACAGTAAGGCATATATATTTATATTGTATGTTCAGTAGTACCATTTTTAAATCAAGGGAAAAAAAATCTGTATTTTGCTTACTGCTTATTTGATTGTTATTGACAATCTTTTGAGGGAGACGCTTTATTCATTTTAAAGTTCTTAGAGCTGATAAGAGCAGTGATTTCATCAGATAGGCGAATTGTTTTTTTCTCCTATACCATGATTTTCTACAATAACAACTTTTGTTTAACAAATCTGTTTTACAACATTTTACTCAGATTTTTATTTAAGAGCTTGATACTCTGAGTTACCATCAAAGGAAAACAAGAAATAGCAAAACCGAACTTACTGTTGGCCTGAAATTGTTAGCATGTTTGTGCACTAGTATGATTTTTAACTTAACTCTTTGAAATTGGATACACACACGTTATATCAGTAACATCTGTCAGCTCATGGAGAACCAAGGAATACTACTCAGAATAATTTGCATTGTCTTTAATTGAATATTGCAGTTAAGCCCGGTGTCCTTAACTCTTGAGAAACTGTTCTCCCTAAAAGGCTAGTTTTAAACAAGTTTACTTTCTCTGGACACATTTATTTGGCTGCTACAGTCAAAATTTAATAAACTCCTGCTAATTAATCATTAGTATACTGCTTTCCTTGCATGGCTAACAAGCCATTTGGAAACTTAACTGTGCTTCTTCCAGTCTTTTCATATTTAATTTTTGTGAAGAAATTTGGCTGTGATGGGATATTGCATGGGAGGCAGACAGGGGAAAAATTAAATTAAAATAAAATCATGTCTTCAATTAAAAAGTAAATTAAAAATAAATAAATTTTATATTTTTCTGACTTTCTTGCAAGTTGGGAATACTATAATGGGTGCTTAATCTAGCAATGTTGAAGTATATTGTTTATTTAGTGTCATTGCACAATAGCTACAATGTTTTGCCATCTCATTTGACAAGATAATTTGTACTCCATCATGCCTTAAAAGTATGACATTCGTAGTCTAATTCTTCCATTTTCTTTTTCGGACGTGTGATTGGTATGCACCAATAATAAAAAAGAAATAAAAAAAAAACATGCTACAGTGATTGTGGTGTCAGGTATAACTGAGTCACTGATTTGTGGTACACTGAGCATCAGTATGGAGCAATACGATAGGTTCATATAAGCCTCTTTGGAGACCATTGAACTCTGCTTTTGTGGTGCAGAAGTAGCCATGGACAATAAATGCATGAACATGACTGTTTTATAAAACATTATTATAGATACCGAAGTTTGAATTTCATATAGTTTTTGCATTTCACAAAATATTTTTTTAACCATTTGAAAATATAAAAATCATTTTTAGCTGTGGGCCGCACAGAAATAGGTCATGGGCTGTATTTGCCCTGCAGGCTATATTTGTCAGCTTCAGTCTTAGAATATTCTTGGACTCTAGGCTGTGGATAAAAACTTAATTGAAACAACATGAGAAAAATAGGAAAAACAAAAATTATTAAAAAACGATTATAATAAACTAGAAAGATAAGTGGAAAGTCAAATGTTTTGTGCCTAATAAAACTAATATTGGATGGGATAAGCATAAGGGAAATGAAAAAGCTAATAAGTTAAGTACACATGAGTTTAAGCATATGTTTTAGTTTGAGTATATCTGTTCGGCAAGTGAAAATCTGGGTATATGAAGAACAGAGTAATTCATTTTCAAGGACAGTTGAATTCACATAAAATTATCTGTAACTCTCACAAAAAAACCCCACAAAAACAAACAGGAAAAACTGGAGAGTAGTAGTAATAAGCATTTTACATATTAACTAATTTGTCTCTACTACCCTATGAAGTGTGTACTGTTTACTAATTTACCAATGGAGAAACCGAAGTATGAAGAAGCCAAATAACTTGTCTAAAGTTACATAGATTAGATTTGAACCCAGGTACTCTGGCTCCAGACACTGCTCTTAGTTACTACTCTGTCTGGTCTCTGAAAAGTTAAGTGTTCTGCCATTTTGCTCAGTGAGAGCCATTTCTCAGTGACAGTGGGTTGGAGGTCTGTATTTATTGTCGTTGGCAAGAAGGCGTCCTTAAGTGTGAGCATTTTGAGTGCTGAATATGATTCTTATTAAGTGATCTTGGAGGAAAAGCTGGCTCAGACTTTTTCACTTTCTGGGATTTTTCAATAGTAATTTTGACCAGATCTTGTTTTTGTCTTAAATTGACTATAAAACTTAACTTTTCTCTATTGGTTTTGATTTTACTGTGAGTGGAACCAGAATGTTTAAAATCCATAAGCATTCCTTTAATGTCATATGTTGGATATGTAGTTTTGGACATTTTAGTTTTAAATTTTTTTATTCAGTTGATAAGTAATATGTGTACTCATCTGCAGTTGCTAAAATTATAGACAGTATATATTGTGTTTTAAAACTTTAACTTTTGTTTACATATATTTTCCATGATACAATGTTTTGTTTTTTTTTAAACAAACTTTCAGCTAGTATGTTCAACACACCAGGAATGCAGAGCTTGTTGCAACAAATAACTGAAAATCCACAACTTATGCAAAACATGTTGTCTGCCCCCTACATGAGAAGCATGATGCAGTCACTAAGCCAGAACCCTGACCTTGCTGCACAGGTGAGTTTGTAATTGTATTGGGAAGGACTGTGCAGTATAAATTGAAATAGCCTAATTAGATAATTGTGATTGTGGCATATTTATGTTGTGTGCTACCTTAACACACTAGAAAAGTAGGTAAAGTGCATCTCCAATTTTTGGACAGTTCATTTCTTTGCAGCTTTATCTCTACTACTCAGTGGCTAGAAAGAAATGCAGGTTTACTTTGTATCTACATATGTTGGTTTAAAAGACGAATACAAAAGTTTTGGATTGCTTTCCCTTTTGAGGCTATATTCTTCAGTGAATTATAAACTTTGAAAGTGATTAAGAACAATGTTAATAGATTTGAAATACTTTTATTTATTAGGTCACACAGATTCTGAGTAATAGTCATGTTCAAAATGGCAGTTTTAAAATAGTCTGAAATTGTTTATTTAAAGGCAGAGGGAAATTTGTGGGAACATTGTTCTTATTCTTAATGTTATAAATATACCACCACCCCCCACCCCATTAGTATACTGGTCCTTTATTCATTTTCTAACTTGTTACTAAAGAGACCATAACTAATAAAATTAGTGGATCTCAACTCTAGCTGAACATTTAGCATCATTTTTGGGTGCTTTAAAATGAAAAAAAAATTCTTGGCTCGATCCTGAGAGATTTCACTATAACTGCATTGGATTCCCCCACACCCCAAGTTCCGTAGGTGATTCTGATGTACCCCTAGGTGTAAGAACAATTGTACTTGAAAAACTTTGGAAAATGTAAAATAAGCCTTGATCACTTGTAGTTTATATTTGCTGTTTATTAAAAATGGTTTCTGTAGAGTGTTAGGAATTTGAAATAGATTTCTTTATAGTTTATTTCTATTACCAAAACTTTAAAAGCTTTTAAAGATAATCACTTCATTATGTCAAATAAATGGTTTTTATTTTATCTTTGAGCTATAATCCTTAGCAATAACTTCTGCCCTCTTAAAAATTTGTGAACTTGGAAATAGAGAACAAGTTTTTAGGTGAATTTTTAAATATTCTTTTATATATTGTAGGTACATTTTATGAAAAATTATTTTATTCATATGAAAATTATTACACTGAGTTCTTAGTATCAAATGCCACACTTTACTGTGATTATAGCACTTTAAAATAGATGTGGAACATATGTATATAAAATGATCCTATTTGTATGTTTTTAAATGTGTATTTGACTAAGTAATAATTAGCATCGAATGTGCATCATGCTTTAAAATTTTGATTTTAACAAGCACATGCCCAGCCATTTTTACTAACAGTTCTCCATCTATAAAGTGACTTGAGCACTTTCTTTTATTATATTTTTACTCTGAAGCAAAATGTTGACAATGAAGGCTAGATATGAATGTCTTTTATTATAGACAGTTTAGATATGTTTACAATGTACTCTGGTTATAAAGTTTGTAGTTCTCTGTTCTGATTTTGATTTTTAGATATTTAAAAAAGTCCAAATTTAAAAACTTGTTATATAAACAGGTAAGTTAGGAGAGATGTCCTAATCAAATGTATGATTGAGAAAGAATGAATAAGATTAAGGTGACACGCTTTTTCAAATAACATGAATTCTGGAAGATAAATGTGATAACTTCATTAATATGCTCATAATAAAAAGTATTTGGAACTATTAAAGAAGCAGGTTTGTTGATTTCAAGTATGTATTACTTCATTTACTGTGAACTTATTGATAACTTTGAAATAAATACTGTGTATCCATAAAACATTGTCTGACTTCTTCCTGCTGTAGACACTTAAAAAAAATTAAATAGTCCACTTTGTAACAGTAATAAACTAAAGGAAGGAGAGAGGAATTCTCTCTGCCTCCAGCAGTTATATATAATTACTCTCAAATATGGTTAACTACTTGAGGGCAAAGATCATTCTTCCTCCCTCCCCAACTTTGGGCCAGTAAATAGGCTATCAGTAAATCATTGTTAGTTGACTCTTCATTGGGTAGGGGGTGGTGGAGACTGATAAAAATTTGTCTCTTTCAAAGCTGTGAGAATTTACTAGTTTCTGGTTCTGCTGATTGTGTATTGTAATTTCATTTTCAGTTATCTAGCTTGATGTTAATATTGACCCTGACTTTTTAATTTTAACATCTATTTGAAGGTTAGGGGGCATGTCACTTTTCTCATTTCTGGTGATAGTGAGGTGAAATCCAGAGGCTAATCTTGGTGTTCTCAAATGGATTTACATGTTTCAGGTCTTAAGGTACTATTTCCCCCAGAAATCTGTTGGTGCTAGTCCTGGGCTGATTTTCACTTAGCAGCTCCATTTCTCTGGCTAGGTGGTTACTGTTCTGTGGTGTTATTTTTCTGGACCTAATATTAGCTGTTTTGTAGTAGGCAGGTAGATATAGTGGTTCCAGATCTGGATTTTCTCTGCTTGCCACTTGTTTGTCGAGTTGTCTAAGCAAGCTGTGTGTAGTTTTATGTATTGATGCTTATGTTTATTCTGTCAGTGTAGCAGAGGATGTATCCTCATGAATGCCAGTTACTTCCATTTTTCTTTTCAAGGGCAGATATTCACCTTTGTTCAAGGAAAAGCCTAAGAAAATGATTGCTTTTATTTTTTAGGATATTGCATGTCATTATCATAATCACCATTCTCATTGAGAGAGAAGATGCCTTGTTTTTGTTTTTTCCTGGAGATCCTTCTTGTGGACACAGTATTTTCCCTTTTTTATTCATGTTCTACCTTCCTCTCTTTTAAGTGCCAGGTTAGGCACTTGGGGGGGAAGATAGACTATTAAACAAGGTACATTACTTCTTTCAGATATTTCCAGTTAAAATTGTTTGAACACTTGCCCCATAGATGATGCTGAATAATCCCCTATTTGCTGGAAATCCTCAGCTTCAAGAACAAATGAGACAACAGCTCCCAACTTTCCTCCAACAAGTGAGTAAGAAAAGATGCTAGCTATCTTCGGTAATGATTTGCGTGAAAAAGTTTGATGATAAACATTTTCCTTTCTCTTCTCTGACGGATAGCAAAACATAAAATAGCGTCTGATAATGCTGTCAATTTGCAGAGAATTCAGCTTGATCTTAACTGATCCCCATTTCACTGCTGCTCTTTTGCTTGTATTTCTTAAACGTAAATTCTGAGGATAGGACCATTTTGTTTTTGCTTTTGAGGATTTAGGATTTTGAATGCTTTGTTAATACCATAAACCATTTCCTTTCACTTTACTAACTTTGAAGTGCTTCATTGTGTCATGTTACACATTATGGTTTAACTAATCTCGAGTAATAGGAGAGAGCTACCCTAGCTGATTTTACAGGTTTTTGGTGTCTTTGTAATGTTTTAATTCCTACAAATTTAATAGAATGCCTGTTTTTCAAGGGATAGATCTCATTTCCTCAAACTTGGAATTAGCAAGATTAAAATTGTCAGTGTTGTCATATAGGGAAGGTTTTATTATTAAACAGTACTTGAGGTTGCTATGGTATTTTATTATATAAAAATATAAAAGAGAAGTCAGTCTTGGTGTTTTGAAACTGGTATTTCTAGGGCTTTTAAATATTTTGTAAATGATGGTCAGGCCTGTAAACCATTATTCAAGGTTCATTAGTGTCCTTGATCTATTGTAATGTAAGCCTATCTTTTGGTCAGTCACGTGGTATATATTTGAAAGTAGTGAAGCTGAACTCAGAACACATGTATTAACTTCAAATTTGGAACTATTGTTTTAAAGTATAGTTGGTAAAATAGTTACACCAGCAACAGATATAACACTTGGTCAGGAGGAATATGTGGCTTTCCCCTTATTACCATTTTATGTAAATTGTGCATTTGGCGTTGTCTCTTAGAAATAATACTTTCACCTTCTATTGGAGAAAGAATAGTTGTGGCTTCCAGAGGAGCTCCTGATTGTTTTTCATTATGAAAAATGGCTTTCATGATGGATTTGAGAGGTCAGGTAACAATTTGCACACTAGGTTTGCTGTCAAAGAGGAGGTGTTTGTTTTTATTTTGGAAAAAAAAAATTAAGGATTGCCAGTGTCTAGCAGTAAGGTTTTAGATTTTCTCTAAAAACATCGCAAAGAAAACATTTAAATTTTACCTTCACTGATTGTAATTAACCACCAGTTTTCTTTCTTCCTTAGATGCAGAACCCTGATACCTTATCAGCAATGTCAAACCCTAGAGCAATGCAAGCCTTGTTGCAGATACAGCAGGGTTTACAGACATTAGCAACGGAAGCCCCCGGCCTCATCCCAGGGTAGGCTTATTTGGGGAAGACTATGAAAGTACATGAGGGTTACTCTCTTGGAGAATTTCAGACTTAGTATCATTTTGCCTTTTTTTCTTTGCTGATAATTGTTTTTAAGACAGGGCTTTCAAAGTTAAAAACACTCTCATTTTTAAAAAGTATAACTTAGCTAATATGTTAAAATGTAACTGATTTAAGAAGTTAGGTTTATTACCAATTTGTGCTTTCCTTAGGTTTACTCCTGGCCTGGGAGCGTTAGGAAGTACTGGAGGCTCTTCAGGAACCAATGGCTCTAGCTCTGCCCCTAGTGAAAACCCAAGTCCCACAGCAGGAACCACTGAACCTGGACACCAGCAGTTTATCCAACAAATGCTACAGGCTCTTGCTGGAGTGAATCCTCAGGTAGTGATACTTTTCTGTTCACATTTTTTATTCTTTAATGTTAGAAATTTCCAAAAATAAAAAAAGGAAAAAGTGACAGTTCTTTAGGGTTTAGACTGATGGAAAGCACAGTCTTAAAGATATTGATTCTAAAACAGGCATTATAAGAATTGTTAATTTTGCTACATATTTGACACTAAAGGAAACATTTTGGTTGTAGGAAACAAATGCTCAAACTTTGCCTTATATTTTTTTTATTAATTATTATTTTTTAGTCGAAGCAACCTTGGTTGACCTCACAGATTGCAAGGACTTTGTCAGTTTACAATCCCTTTGATCCCTTTTTATTTTTTGTTTTTTATGCCTACAGCACCTGGTCTTCCTAGCTGGTCTCCCATCCAAGTGCTAACCAGGCCCAACCCTGCTTAACTTCCGAGATCAGACAGGATCGGGCTTGTTCAGGGTGGCATGGCTGTAGACTGCCTTATATTTTAGAAGTTGCTGTTAAAAATGGATTCTTTTTGGAGTTCTTATGAAAATTATTTGAAATGTGTTAATTTCATAGAAGTTTGTCAGGGAGGAATAAGAAGTGTGGCTATCCTAAATAACCTTCTGAACAACTTTCTTGTATCTATTCTTTGTATTTTGGCTTAAAAAAATCCTAACTACCTCATCCCACCCCACCGACCCACTACTACCTCTGTGGGTTAAATTGTGTTACATATATACACCTCACAAGTACGGCTAAAAAATGTGGGCTCATAATGTTCTTACATCTGGAAACATTTACTGGCTTTAGTAAGAGTCTGCCATTATACAAAGATGATTGTCACTTCAAACCTATTATAGAAGGTTGCCTCCAAACCTCTGAATGGCAAAGTAGAACATGCTTTTCTAATTTTACAGTGTATATAATAAACAGGGTGGGGTTTTATCTTATACAAGTATTTGTATCCCTGATACCTAGCATATCTTTTGGCTCAGTAAATATTCATGGACAGAAAAAGAGATTTTAGATATTGGACAGAGTTGTTAGTTATATAAGTTGAACTATCAACAGGCTTCCCCATTATCAGATTGGCCAGGATTGATTGATCACATATGTATTTTTTCTTACCTCATTTCTGAGAAAAAGATTTGATGCAGCTGAATTGTCAGAAATAGTTTATGGGCCTGAAGCTGGAACTCTTTTTCTGAAGACTTTGGCCAATGCAGAAATTGAGTCCACATTCTAAGCCTTATTAAATTTTATACACAAGGACACTGGCTTTTATAATTACCAGTTGGTCAATAGGTACAAAATAAATTATCTAATTCTAAAATATTTGTATATATAGTTCTCCATGTTCATTAGATTCTTAAATTTATGTAAAATAATGGTTGAGTTTTATTAAAGCTATTTTTTTAAGCATATGATCTCTGACACGATTGTTTAGGTATAAATTAGATGACTTAAAACAACAAAATAAAGTGGTAATGGACTTTTAAATATGTTGAAAATGTTTCAAGCTACAGTCTAGTGCATTCGTAGCTCAGAGTTTGGTTAATTTTTTTTTCTTTAACAGCTACAGAATCCAGAAATCAGATTCCAGCAACAACTGGAACAACTCAGTGCTATGGGGTTTTTGAACCGTGAAGCAAACTTGCAAGCACTAATAGCAACAGGAGGTGATATCAATGCAGCTATTGAAAGGTTACTGGGCTCCCAGCCATCATAGCAGCATTTCTGTATCTTGAAAAAAATGTAATTTATTTTTGATAACGGCTCTTAAATCTTTAAAATACCTGCTTTATTTCATTTTGACTTTTGGAATTCTGTGCTGTTATAAACAAACCCAATATGATGCATTTTAAGGTGGAGTGCAGTAAGATGTGTGGGTTTCTCTCTTTTTTTTTTCCTTTTTTTTTTTTTTTTGGTGGAACAATGGGAATCAATGCTTTTTCATTTAAGGCTATTGCATGCATCAAACACTTCTGCATTTATTGTAATTTTTAAAAAAACATCACCTTTTATAGTTGGGTGAACAGATTTTTGTCCTGCATCTGTCCAATTTATTTGCTTTTTAAACATTAGCCTATGGTAGTAATTTATGTAGAATAAAAGCATTAAAAGAAGCAAATCATTTGCGCTCTATAATTTGTGGTATACAATATTGCTTATTGTGACTTTGGCATGTATTTTGCAAACAATGCTGTAAGATTTATACTACTGACAATTTTGCTTTATTTGTATACAATATTGTATGCACATTTGGAACTGCATTTCTAGAAACATACTGCAGTAGATTATCTGAGCAAAACACTTGTAACCAAAAAAGTAAAGATAAGGAAACACTTTAAAATTGAGTATTTCCTAATTGTGTAGAATCTTACAGCATCTTTGATAAACATCTCTCAGCAAAAGTGCCACTTAGTCAGGTTTGTTGAAAATATAGTAGAAAAGCTGATTCTGGTTATCTCTTTAAGGACATTTAATTGTACAGACAACATAATGTAACATTGTCTCAACATTCAGATTGACTGTAAGTTACCTTAATCTTTGTGCAGACTGAAGGAGCACTGTAGTATAACCCAAAAGTGCATTTGCCTAGGACTTTTTCAGCTTCTCCCATAGGTAGTTTAACAGGCATTACAGTTTGTAATTGAAATGTTGCTTTCACAGAAAGTGTCTTGATGTTTCAGTTATTTTTAATTGCCATATAAAAATAAAACTATCTTTTGGGTTAGTCAGATTTCTCATGCACAGGCAATACATGAATTTAAAATGATTTGTGAGCTACTTGTTTCTGAAGTGTTTTGGTAGTTTTATTAAGAAATAGTTAAATATTGTGCTTTTCAGAGCCTCAGAGAAGGGAAACTTGGGGGAGGGGGCGGGGATCTATCCTGGATTGGGCCAGCCTGAATAATACTGGCAACCAAGATTCTGTTAGGATTTCTGTGCATATAGTGTAGTAAAGAAGTTATCCAGGGGTGAAAAACAAAGAGCCGTGTTAACAATGTTGAGTACATTTGGCTGTTTTGCAGCCTTTTTCTTTCCTCCCCAGAGAAGTTCCTTTGCCTAATTCTCAAATTGTTGGGGTGGTACATTCCTTTAGGACCAATTAAAATTAACTTTGGGGTCAGTAATATATTTGGCTGACTCTGGTTCAGTATTCTCTTAGGTCATTATAGTCTGTCATATACGGTTACAGGAAATTAACATGTTAAAGTAAACTACAGTGAGTTCAGACCAATAAAATCAAGGGTAATACAAGTTGAATTCCATTTCTACTGTAAGTTGCTTGCTTATTTAAAAAGGTCAAGAGGTAAAGTTGCCCACCAGCTCGTCCATTGTTCTGACACTTTCCCCTGGAGGAAAACATGTACAAGGTCATGGTGGAGGCATGGCTAGAGGAAGTTGTTAAGGATAATATTCATGTGTCTTTGCTCTCTCTGCCTTATGCCTCAGTCTGGTTTAAAAACTTTTGTACTGGCAAATGGTGGTATACAGTGTGGGATAGTGTCATAACCAATTCGACAGTTTATTAATCACAAAATAACAATAAATCTCTAGCTTTTACACTTGGTTTGTCTTGCCTCTTTTGTAGAAAGAAAAAAATGTCATCAATTTACTTTCTTTAACCATGTCTTTTAAAAGACTATTGGACTTGATTTACCCCAGATTTTATCACACTTTAGATTATCCTTTATTAACTTTTTAAGTTTGTCCAGTTAAAATATGTACGTACACTTCATTATGTGTTAAAAAGATAGTCAGCTGGGAAGTTAGATGGCCTGGGCTCCACTTGCTTTTTTGGTACCTGAGTAGTTAATTGACTTTGAGTAAAGGCATCATGATTTCTTTATTGTAAAAGTGGTGGTAAGTCCTGTGCAGCACAGTGGACTGGGCGATCTAAGCCCCTTTCAGCTGCTGCAGCAGTACATTTTTTTCTTTTCTTTTTTTTTTTTTTTGCTAATATGTTTATCTTAGATCTGAATATCTTAAGGAGTTAAAAATACTTAAAATTCTCAAAAGCATTAAAAAGACACTTAAAATACTATAGTCTTAAATTGTTCTCACATTGAGTCATTACAAATGGAATAAAGAATGGAGTGGTAAATATAATATTGTAGGATTTTATTTCCCAAGTGGAGTATTTGTGATATCTTAAAGTGTGACAAATGACAGCTGACCTCTGTGTATTCAGATTGGACTTTGATTTGGCTTAAATATAGTAATGAAAGTCAGGTCTTTTGTTTGGGGAGACATTATTACTATGTTAACTTAATAGGAAATTACAGTTTAATAGGACAGATAAAATTGTCTCTAACATTAGTGATAAAAGTGAAGCTAGGTTGCGTGTCTGTGTGCTTGACCTAAACAAAAAAGGTTGTGTAGTTAAGGCAGCAAAATACTGCATACTGTACTTCCCCTCTCAGAGAGGTTAACATTAAATTAAACACATGAAAATCAGCAAGAAATCCTGCATTAAAGAAACCTGTTCAGAGTTGTTTAATTTGGCCTTTTACTATCTTCTACCATTCTTTCACTTAATTATTCTTCAAGGTAATGCTATATCCAGTGAACACACCTGGGGAAAACTATACTTAGCAAATCTCCACTCCTCCCTTATTGCAATTGGTATTCTGTTTTCTGGAATTTCATTTGTCTTCTTCAGCTTATATAAAGCCTACTATTCTTTCTGGGCTCAGTTCTGAAGTCTTCCTAAATTTTGCTAACCAGTGATTGATTTACTCTGAACTGCTTAGCCTTCACTGTAGACCAGTGGTCCCCAACTTTTTTGATACCATAGACCAGTGCTCCTGTGAGAATCTAATGCTGGATGATCTGAGGTGGAGCTGAAGTGGCGATGCTAGCTCTGGGGAGCGGCTGCAAATACAGATGAAGCTTCACTTGCTTTCCCGCAGCTCACCTGCTGTGCAGCCAGATTCCTAACAGACCATGGACTGGTACTGGTACCAATTCATGGCCCAGAGGTTGGGGACGCCTGCTGTAAACTATTGTATTTTGTCCCTCTCATTCACTTTAAAGTTTTGGTGGTTTTTGTTTTCTGCTCTGAAATATTCTTGTCACTTAAATAACGTGTTTTTCCTCAATTTCTGTGTATCTGTCCTCTAATCAACTGTAAGGAACCATTGCCTCAGAAAGTCATTTATTGAACATCTGTTGAGTACCAGGTTTTTTTTCTGTCTGCTAAAAGTATAGCAGTAAATAAAAGGTCTGTCCATATATAGAGTTTACATAGTAGAATGTAAGGGACAGACAGTGAACAAAACATATGTAGCTCATTAGGTAGTGATAAGTGCTTTGTTGAAAAATTAAAAGTAAGGAAGCTGGTGTTCTTACTTTATGTACGGTAATAAGAGAAGGCCTCAATGAGAAGATGACATTTAAATAGAGACTTGAAGAATATCTGGGTGAATAACTTTCTAGGAAGAGGGACAACTAATGGAAAGGCCCTGTAATGTGAGTGTCCTGAGTGTATTTATAACAGGGAGTTCAGTATGACTGGGCAAGGTGAGCTAAGGAGAAGCGGTTTAGGGAATGTGGTTGGAGAGAGGGGGACAGGGGAGTGGTTTAGGTGTTTGATGTGGAGGATTTAATACCCTAGTTTTTGTGTCCTGTCCTCAGAGTTTCTGAATTACTAGTTCTGAGATTGGAGAACAATATGCATTTCCAACAAAGTTCCCAGAGAGACCTAAGGACTAGCAACCAGGGTAGAAGCAGAGAGACTGTTAAGAGGTAATAACCTTGGTGAGAGATCATAGGCTGGGTTGGTAACACTGGAGGTGGTAAGAAGTAGCCAGATTTGGGGTATGTTTTAAAGGTAGAGCCAATATAATTAACTAATGGATAAAAGTGTGAAGGTAAGAGTAAGGGGTTATCAAGCAAGTCAAACAAGGTAGAGAGACACATATAGGGAGGAGTGTAAGTCAGAAGTTTGGTTTTGTTGAGTGGGATATACTTAACATAAGTGCAGATAAAGAGAAGGCAGTTGGAGGAGAGGTTCAAGCTGTAGACAAAGTTATGCAGTTGCCAGTGTATATAGTTGGTATTTAAAGCAAAGGAACTTTTATCAGTGGTTCTCAACCAGAAGCAATTTCGCCTCCCTTAGCTGGGGGAACCAGGCTTTGGGCAGTGACTGGAGATGCATTTTTGACATTATGATTGGGACTGCTATTGGCATCTAGTGAGTTAGAGGTCAAGGATTTTGCTAAACATTCTACTCTTGACAGTCTCCCACAAAAAAATTTGGTCCAAAATGATAAATCTGCAAGCTTTTCCTCTAAGATTAGGAACAAGACAAGGATGCTCACTATCACCTCTTCTGTTCCACATAGTATTAGAAGTCCTAGCTAGAGCATTCAGACAAGAAAAATAAAAGGTATCCATAACAGAAAGGAAGAAGTAAAATAATTATTTGTAGAAGGCATGATACTATGTATAGAAAACTCTAAAGACTCCGCCAAAACACTGTTAGAACCAATAAGTGAATTCAGTAAAGGACACAAAGTCAATATATAGAAATCTGTTGCATTTCTGTAACATGATTAGAAGGAAAAATTAAGAAAACAGTCCCATTAACAATTGCATCAAAAAGCATAAAATCCCTAGGAATGAACAAATTTAACCAAAGAGGTGAAAAACCTGTACTCTGTAAACTATAAGACACTGAAGACAGAAATTGAAGAGGATACAAATAAATGGAAGGATATACCATGTTCATGGATTGGAAGGATTAATATTGTTAAAATGTCCTTATTACCTAAAGCAATATACCGATTCAGTACAATCCCTATTAAAATATCCATGCCATTCTTTTCAGAACTAGAACAACTAATCCGAAAATTTATGGAACCATAAAGACCCCAGATAGTCAAACTGAGAAAGAACAAAGTTGTAGGTATCACACTCCCAATATCAAACCTTACTACAAAGCTACAATAATCAAAACTGTAGTGCTGGCTTAAAACCAGATGTATAGACAAATGGAATAGAACAGAGAACCCAGAAATAAATCCTTATATGGTCAATTTATGACAAAGGAGGCAAGGATTTATTTGAGGTGTAAAGACAGTGTCTTCGATAGTGTTGGGGAAACTGGACAGATAATACAAAAAGAGAAACTGGATGAAAAATGAAAAATAAAATAGATTAAAGACTTAAATGTAAGACCTGAAACCATAAAACTTCTAGAAGTAAACATAGGTAGTAAGCTGTTTGACGTTGCTTTTGTTAGCAATATCTTTGGATGTGTCTCCTTGGGCAAGGGCAACAAAAGAAAAATTGATGGAACTACAAACTAAAAAGTTTGTGCACAGCAAAGGAAACTAACAACACGACAGCCTATTGAGTGGGAGAAGATATTCACAAATGACACATCTGATAAGGGGTTAATATTCCAAAATATACAAGGAACTTATACAGCTTAACACGAAAAACCCCAAACAATCCAATTAAAAAATGGGCAGAGGAGTTGAATAGACATTCTCCAAAGAGGACATACAGGCGGCCAACAGACATGTGAAAAGAAGCTCAACATCACTAATCAGGAAAGTGCAAATCAAAACCACAATGAGATATACAACTTCACATCTGTCAGAATGTTTATCAAAAATCAAAAAAGTGCTGGTGAGGGTGTGGAGAAAAGAGAACCACCGTATACTGTTGGTGAGATTATAAATTGGTGCAGCCACTATGGAAAATAGTATGAATATTCTTCAAGAAATTAAAACTAGAGCTGCCATAGGACCCAGTAATACCACTTCTGGCATTTATCCAAAGAAAAACTAATTCGGAAAGGTACATGCACCCCTATGTTCATTGCAACTTTATTTTCAGTAGCCAAGATATGGAAGCAACCTAGGTGTCCATGATAGATGATTGGGTAAAGAAGATGTGTACATATAAAATGGAATGTTACTGAGCAATAAAAAAAAAAAAAAGAAATATTGCCATTTGCAACAACATGGTTAGACCTAAAGGGTATTCTGCTAAGTGAAGTAAGACAAATACCATATGATTTCACTTACATGTGGAATCTGAAGAAACGAATAAAACGGACCCATTGATCTAGGGAACAGGCAGATGGTTGCCAAAGGGGAGGTGGGTGGAGGAGTGGATGAAGTTAAAAAAAAATAAAAAATGCATAGATTAAAAAAAATAGTGCAAAAATATTTTTTAAAAAATGTTAATAGTGCCAAGTTTGAGAAAGACTGATTAGATGAATTTTAGAATTGATAAACACTTTGGGAAGATTGAGCCCTGGTATACTCTAACTTGCAGTTGAGGTAGGTTAGAGGAAACAAACCAACAGGCAGGTAGTAAAGTGAAAACTTAAGAGAAGTCTTGAAAGTAAGTGAAACTTTTTCACAAGGAGAAAGATGGTAAATGAACTGGGTTAAATGCTGTTAACTTCAGATGCTCTGTATAGACTGAATAGGAAAAAGGACCTTCATGGGTATGGTACGGGTTTTATAGAATGATGAGTGCAAAATTCTGGTTACAGTAGACCAAGGTGGTATTAGGAGAAAGAGTTTTGAAGTAAAGAAAATCAGAAATGGGGGCAGTAACTGGTGAGGGGAGTGGTGGTAGTGTAGAAGAAGTTTGCCTTTTATGTTCTTTTAAGATGGTAAGTACTATAGCGTGTTTATATTCTAATGAGAATGAGCCTGTGTGTGTGCGGAGAGAGAAATGTGCATGTCTCCGGCAGACTCGTTTGGCTGCTGACACCGTCCGTGGAGCGTGTGCTGGGAGAGTTGCGAGTGGTTCTCACCAGGGTTCAATCAGTTGTAATGTGATTGAGAGTTGAGAGAATGAGTCATGGCTTCAATGTGTGATATCACTTATTGGAGGAAATGTTTTTTGTATCAAAAATAAATGGATAAAAAAAAGGGGGACTTGATTTAGGAGGAGGGTATGAAGGAATTGTTTTCTACCAAAAAATAAAAAGAGGAGCTATTACTAGCTTTTGATCTCCAAAATAGTGCTTGCTTTGGCAGCACATATACTAAAAAATTGGAATGATCTCCAGAAGAGATTTAATAAATATGTAGATAAAGAAGCATACACCTCTGTTATATGAACTGAAGTGTGAGGGAGGTTTCTCTGTTCATTGGTTTCCTTAGAGCTGTCCCCCCCGCCTTTTTTTTTTTTTTTTTTTTTTTGAGAATTTCCGTAAGAGTTTATTTGAGCCAAAACTGAGGACATAGGCTGGGGAGCAGGATCTCTAATGCTCCTAGAGCTGCCTTTCATTGTTGGTAGGAGTGGTACCTTCTCAGCTTATGCAGACTATTTTTTGTGGTCAACCCTTTCAGAAGTGGAGAAACAGTACCCCCCATACCAATGTCCTTGCTTCAGTGAGATTAAATAGATCAACGTTGAGATTTCAAGAGCTGGGACAGTGTGATAAAGCATACCCTCAGATTATAATTCCAATTTGTACATGTTAACGTTTGTATTTCAGACTCCCTAATTATTATGTAACCTGTCCCAGATCCACCACCCAGTCTGTCTTGACCTCTCCCTGCTTAGAACAGAGCTAAGCACATAGAGGAGCTCCCAGTATAGTTTCCTTCAAAAGACCAAAGCTGAATGTGGACCTAATTCTTTAATGGGGTATAAAGTTGTTGCTGTGTATTCAAACTAGACTTTTTTTTTTTTAACGCTTCAGACACGGTCTCCACTCTACTTTCCACTGTTATAGTTATCTAATGTTTCATAAAAAACTCCCCCTCGACCCCCCCCCTCCCGCCCCGCCACACACACACAGAGCTTGGTGGCTTAGAACAAAATCATTTGTTCATAAATGAGCAATTTTGGCAGGGCTTGATGTGAATTCTGCTGCGGCAACTTGACTGAGTCTGGAGAATTTACTTTCCAAAGGTCTTATTTACCTGGTTGTTAATTGCCATGTGCTTTTATCTGGGTCTTAGTTCCTCTCACATGGGCTTTTCCACAATGCTACTTGTGCTTTTTCACAACTTGGTGGGTAGGTTTAGGAGTAAGTGTTTTTAAAAAAAAAAAAAAAAAAAAGCTGTCAGTTTTTTATGGTTTGGTCCCCAAACTGGCCCAGCATCATTTCTCCTATATTCTAATGGTCAAGCAGTTTTACCGTGCCCAACTTTAAGAATCATAGGTCCCACTGCTTGATGGGTAGAATGTCAAAGAATTTGTGACGATTTTAATCCATCACATACTATGATCCCAGAAGGGGAAAATGTTGGAGGAGCAAGTTTTCTTCTCCACGTTCACATTTTCTGAGGGAGTAGTGACTTAACTGCTTGCTAAATATTGTACAAGGAATGAGGTACATCTGATTGAGCCCTTTTTCTATGGGAGTCTCTCCCAAGGGTAGCATGCATATGGTAATAAGGTTAGTGAGATAGTTTGGGCTCTTGTGGGGAAGGCTTGTGGTTTTATTTGTTGCTAAAAATTGTGGTAATATAGATGCAACAATTACTATTGTAATCATTTTAAAGTATATAATTCAGAGGTATAACAATCCTCCAGAATTTTTTCATCACCCTGAAACACCGTAGCCAGCAAGCACTCACTCACCATTCCCCCGCTAACCTCAGTCTCTGATTTTGAATTTACATATTCTGGATATTTTATATGAATAGAATGTAGTATGCGACCTTTTGTGTCTGGCTTCTTTCACTTAGCATGTGTTAAAGGTTTATGTTACAGCACTTGAATCAGTAATTCATCATCTTTTAGGGCTGAATAATATCCCATTTTATGGATATGCTGCGTTTTATTCATCTGTTGATAGACACCTCCATCATTTGGATATTGCAAAAAATGCTACTAAACATTGATGTAGAAGTATCTGATTTGACCTGGTCAAGGGTTGGAGAGGGATGGAACTCTGGCATGGGTTAAGAAGTTCTGTCAGAGCCCATAGACTTAAGATTCACATACTTAGAAGGCGTTCATAAGCTCCTCCCACCCCCCAGTCAGAAAAACAGGAGTGGGAGTTTTTGTCCTGTGTCCACACTCCCTCAGACTCCAGGGGATTACAAGTATGATAAGAGCTAATAACTTTTATTGAGCAGTTAGTACTTTGCATGTATATCATCTCTCACAACTGTATGGGGCAGGCAGTGTCTCCATTTTATAGGAGAAGAAAATGTTTAATCCAAACTTCCTCCAGTGGTGGGGAGTGAAAGGGGGCGAGGTAGAGAGTTGTTCTGCCAGAGGGGGTGGTAAGTGGTATTTGAGGGTTGAGGAAATCTTTCACTGGCATCCATTTTTGATCCATTGCAAACCGTGCCTGCTCCTTCTCAGGTTATGGAGTCTGGGCCTGGCTGTGGTCAGGGCTAGGCAGGGAGCAGCATTCCACTGCCCCTTCACCCAGGGAGGGACATGACCCCTGGCTGTTGGAGGGGTTCTCAGGACTGGGAGCAGTTTGTGCTTGCTGTGTCCCCCTGGGCCACCAGAGGGCATTACTGACTTGCATGTTGGCCTCCCTATGGCCATGCTTGGGAACATGGGAGCAGTACTCAATCCCACCAGACTCAATACTGCCTTTTTTTAACAACTATTTTCTAATGCCTCTTTTACCATCTTGAAACTAATTGCTAATAAACCTTACCTAAGCAAATAGTAAATATGATGCCTTAACTCTAAAGTACAAAAAAACAGTAACTTGTAATAAAGTAATGGGTTTCAATATATAATGCTTGGACATGGCTACGCTAGACAAACACGATGGAGCAGGTGGGTGCTTGTGCTCATCAGCACATCAGTGAAGAATTACAAATGCAGGCTGTAGGTACGCCATGATTTTTCTGAAATAGTAAGCAACTCTTGGTAAAGTTAAAAATGAAATGGAATACAATTGTCCCCTTACTGCAGTCTTGGAAATTTCAGTGGATATTAAAACTGCAAAAATTTTTATATATAAAAGAGGTAGATTCTGTGCTCCTCTTATTATAAACAGGTGTTTTCATTTGGTCCTAAATGAATATCCAGTGGGATATTTGAAAACCAATTCTTTTTGTGAAGAACTGCCTTCACTTAGAACACTATCCTGTGCCAGAGAATATGAAATGTTCTATCTTTCCACCCCCAACTTAAGACCACTAAGAGCCAGGGCTTTGTGTTACAGGTCCTCACACCCTCCAGAGTGCCCGTCACAGTACCTAGAATAGACTCACTGAGGACAGTGGACAGAGTCCTTTCTCTATGAGCAGGGGTGACTGTCATCCAGTTGGAGTATGTTGATTGGACCCTAAATATGAGAGTTGATGTAAACTGAGGCTGAGCAAGAGGTGCCCTAATCTAGCAGAGAAGAAAATCCAGGCTTCCAGATTCTCTTAGGCAAGGTCTGTCCACCCAGAAGTGCCCTTTTAATCCCACTGGCACCCCACACTGATACTCTGTTTGTAGTTCCCAGGACAAAACTGCATGCCTTTGTGAAAGAAAACAGATAATTGGTTCCCAAACTAACTTTCTGGCCAGAGCCAACCAGTGGCCCTGCAGAGCGGCTGGGTCCTGTGGCCCTGGTTAGGATAGAGAGAGAAGGAGGCATCTTCCTGGAGCCCAAGGGGGGAAAGGCTCAAACCCAGCCCATGATGGCCAGATTGCAGCTAACCTAGCTGGTGCCCAGTAAGCTGTATGCCAGCAACGTACCAGCTCCTCCAACCTCCTGCACAGCCTCACCCAGCCCAGCTGTCACTAGCACACTGCTGCCCATTGGAAGGTTTCCTTTCACGTCTTGGCCACAGCAGCTCTGGACAGTTTCTCCCTTGCATACCTGGTGTCCATCACTGATGGGTTTTACAGCAGGAGGGCAAGTGCACTGACACCAGCCTGGTGCCACACAGGTCTCTGAAAAATGGGGATGGGCAGACTGGATCAGCAAGTCCCACACTTCATTCACTCAAGTTTCATCTTTGCAGTTTTTTTATATCCATGCACTATATATGCTTTTTATTTACTTATCTTGAAATGACCTAAGGACAGAGGATTAGGAGGTATATGGTGTGAAATGACTTGCTGGTGAGTGGTCAATATAGGACATGTTTATGCACACAAGACCAGTTTCCAAGGGATGCCAAGGATAGCTAAGTTTCATTTATTTGTCTGAATACAGCATGATTAAGAATGTTCTAAATAAGGTAATGATTTCAGCATCGATCATATAATATCCTCTGATCATTTGATTGGGTCACATGAATTTAAATTTCAGTTGAAGCTTTGCTTTCATAGTTCCCTCTCTTCTCCAAATGTGCCAGAGCATGATGACAAGAATATCACAAATTCCTAAAAATACACCCAAACAAGTATATATATCAACACGTTATGATCACCTTAACTGGAATTTTGAATACAGTATCAGCAAGGATGCTGGAACCTGATTTGGGATAGGAAAGAAATTTATGCCTAATTCTGTTCTGGACCACTGAGATGAAATGACTTACATTTCATTTGAGAGCTTTCATAATGGTAGCAGTGATCTCTGAAAGAGTTTTGTTCACATTGATTTGAATGAAAATTTCTGGAGCTGATGGGGGCTCCAGAGTATCGAACTGGGACTGCAATAACTCAGGGGGCATAAAATGTCCTTTTCTTTTGAGTAAGCGTCCAGAGATGACCTCAAATGACCCACTCAGATGGACCACAAAGAGCTTCACCTCAGCCAGCTTTTCATCCTTCCCCGGCTCACCACACTTTCGAGGTACACCATCTTTTCCTCGTATTAAGATGTCTCTGTACATTTTTTTCAGAGCTGAGCAGGCTAGAACCACATGCTGTCCCGAGGCTACTTCTCTGTTAAAAAAAGGGGGGGGTGGTTGGCAGGATTGGCAGGAGGAGGAAGAGGTGCTAAAAGAATGAAGACATTTAAAATACTTGGTGTCAATTTTTAGGTTGAGTCCAGTCCTATTTTTCTGCTAGTGGAAGGTGTTACAAAATGGCCATCAAGTATCAGGCAGTCCTGGCTTTGAGGTACAGCCCTTCCACTAGTGAACTGAACCATCTTGGGCAAGGTGTGCACCTCCATGACCATTAGTTCACCATCTGTTAAATGGGGCTACTCAGAGGATCTGCCCGTAGAACTGTGGTAAGGGAAGGTTCTCAAGGTGCCTGGTATACAGCAAGTGCTCGGTAAGTGCTGGCTCAGCTCTTATAGATGTAGGACATGGCTGAGGCACTGTGTTATCATTTTTTGTGCACCTACTATGCATCGATGTTGTTCTAAGTGCCACCCTTGCTTTATTGCACTAATTCCACACAATAATCTGTGACTGTAACTACATTTATTCCTGTTTTCAGATGAAGAAACAGGCTGTGGAAGCCAAGTGGCTGACCAAGATTCCCAGCTAGTAACTGTGGAGCTCTCTAGCTCTGTGTCCAGAACCTGACTAAACTACATGTCTGTAGCTGGTTAAAATCATTGTTGGTTGTTCGATAGAGATGCATTCCACTTCTGAGATCCTTTATCATCGATCAGTTGTGATTTCACAAGTGTATTTTTTTTTCCCCGTACTTTCTGATGGGTCTTCTTTACTCACTGGCTTATGCCAAGGCCGGATGCTCCTACCTTAGTAGAATGTCATGCAAGTTGCAGAGCCATGGGATCCTGTCCTGAAATGAAAGCAGACACGAAGTGACTTCCAGGTATTGTTTGTTTGCACAGGAACACAGTTAATCATGTTTGTCAGTGTTAATTAAGGTCCAGAGAGAGCTTCATGGTTTTGAGAAGCAAGCCACATACAAGGCTGACGAGTCGTCACTGGGCGTGTAAGCACAGAAACATTTTCCTGGTTCAGACATCAAGGTCTTTTTTAACAATAATAAAAATTGCCCTGAAATACCAGTATGTATCTCCCTCATTTTAATCTCCTCATTGGATATATGTTTTCCCTGGTTCTAATCAGTTTACAAATCTCTTTATTGTATTACATGATTTATTTTAGTGCCTCTGATCTGAAATTCAAGGAGGTATTCACAGAAACCCATATGTCAGCTATCCCCTGGTCTTATTCTTCAAATCCTCCCAAATCAAAACTCCCTTCAGATGAACAGCATTGTAAGAAATTTACATTTTCCCAAAGACAAGTTAACATAGGACACTGCAATGTTTTACACGCATGAAATCTTCCTGAGACATGTTTTCTCTTGCTTCCTGGGGGTAATACTGATTGGCCATAATGCATTTGTTTAAAGTTTTTATTATGAAAAGTTTAAACATACACAAGCAGACAAAATAGTATAAAATAAGTCTATGTACTTATAACACAGCCTCAACACTTTTCAACTCAGTCTTGTTTTATGTCCCAACCATATCCCCATGTGTGCCCCCATCCTTTATTATTTTGATGCGTTTTCCAGAAACATGATGCATTTTTAAATGTCCTTTCTTTTACATTTTTGATTACTACCATTTTACTTAGGAATTTTGCATTTATATAATTGAGAATGACCTGCATTTTTTCTTGTATAGTCCACATTAAATTCTGGTATCAAAGTTATACTAGCCACATAAAATGAGTAGAATAGCTTTCCCTCTTCTATTTTTGTACATTGTATCCCATATATTTTTGTTATGGAGTGTATGTTTATCTCCCCCCAAATTCATGTGTTGAAGCCCTAACTCCCTTTCCCCCAATGTGATGTTATTTGGAGATCATTAGGTTTAGATGAGGTCATAAGGGGTGGGGTCATCTTGATGGGATTAGTGCCCTTATAAAAAGAGACAAGGAAGCTAGTGCACACTCTTTCCTAGTGTTCAAACTGTTGAGGAAAAACAACCATCAACCAAGAATTCACTTAGCAACTAAAATCTTAACTATAAGAGTAAAGTGAAGATGTTTTCTGACATACACAAAGATAGAAGGGAGAACTGTCAACTTCTCAGTCTACCTCCCCCAGGTGAGGATACGGTAAAAAGGCAGCCATCTGCAAGCCAGTATGAGGGCCCTCACCGAGAACCTGACCATGCTGGCATCCTGACCTTGGACTGCCAACCTCCAGAACCGTGAGAAATAAATATCTTATTGTTTCAGCCGACCATCTGGGCCTGGGGCCTTTTTTGAGGGGAGATCTCAGATTATTGATTCAATTTTTCAAATGAACATTGTTATATTTAGGTCTTCTCTTCTTGATTCAGTTTTGGTAACTACAACATTTGAGATTGCAGGAGGAGACTACACGTATAGACAAATCTCTGGACCCTCCTGATTCTTAAGCCAAATGCAGCATCCGTAAGGTCATTTTTATTTGTGGGGGAAAAAGCAGGCTGTATTGTGTCCCTGAACACTGTCTCTGCCATCGGGTCACTGCCATCCAGGCCCATTTTCCCACAGTCATTTACATTTTTCTATATAATTGTCCAGTTTTATCTGTCTTCAAATTTACTGATATCAGATTGTTCACGGCCCTCTTTTCACTCTTAATCTTAATTGTGCTTTTTCTACTTCTTGATCAGTCTTGCCAGAGATTTGTCTATTTTTATCTTGTCAATTAGTTTTGCTCATCACCTACATAGTTTATTTTATATTCTATTAATTTCAGCATTCCTATTACATTCTTCCTTTCAGTTTATTGGCAATTTTTTCCTACTTGAACGCTTAGCTCATTACTTTCCATTCTTATTATTTTTCCAGAAATGCATTCAGAAACTCTAACTTCCTTTTGAGTAATGTTTCAACTGCATCCCATAAATTTCAGTTGATATCACTTTTTTGTTGTACATTTATAAAAGTTTTATAATTTCCATTATGATTTTTAACTCCCAAATTATGTTTTTATTTTTTAATTTTACTTATTTATACAGTTTCCAACCATTTTAGTAATTTGTGAGAATTTTTATTATTGATTTCTAATTCTTTTTCATTATGGTAAAAAATGTGATTGGTATATTGATTTTTTTGGAATTTGTAGCAAATTGTGCCTGTAGCACTAGTACTATGTAATCTAGTAGTACATGCTCAATTTTTATAATGCTCCAAATGTATTTGAAATGGATGTTTATTTTTTATTAATGCTTATGTCAAGTTGATATATTTGTTGTTTAAATATTCTATAACCTTAATAATTTATTGTCTTGTTTACCTGTTTTGAAGAAACCTGTTTTAAATTCTCCCACTAGAGAAGTTAACAGTTCTCTCTTCTGTCTTTGTGTATGTCAGAAAATGCCTTTATTTTGCTCTTACTCTTAAGATTTTAGTTGTTAGAGAATTCTTAGTTGACAGTTGTTTTTCTTCAAGTTTGAATACCTGTTTCACTGTCTTTGGGCATCTATTGTTGTAGAGAAGTCGCTCTTAGTATATTGGGCAATCCTCTAGAATATGTATTTTCTCTTTAATAGCTTTAGGTAGGATAAACTTCTTTATCTTTGATGCTTTGCACTTGTACTATTTATCCCGTTCAAGACTCATTTTGCATATTCAGTCTGAGGACTCATGCCCTGTAAAATTGGTAATTACTGTCTCTTTGAATATTGCCTCTCTCCCACTTACATTTTACTTCTTGGATTCATTTTAGCTGTATATGAAGCTTATTTCATCATACCAGTTTCTTAATTTTTCTCGAATATTTTCTAATTCTCTAAGCACTCTTCTGCACTCTGGGTAATATTCTCTCATCTACCTTTTAATCCACTAGTTCTTCAGCTATGTCTAGTTTATTGTTTAATTCATCTGCTGATTGTTTCATTTCAGATATTTCACTCTTTAAAACATTTTCCTGTTCTTGTCTTCTATTTGATTCTATTATGTCTGTTTCTTGGAGTGTGACTTCTTCCATTCGTGCTTCTTCCGATTCTCCTGCATAGTGGTTCATTTCCTTGTACGGTCTGTAATTTCTGCTTGTAAATTCATCTTCAGATTTTCTTTGCTTGTGGGAATGCTGAGTTGGAAACATTTCCATAGTAGTTTCAGCAATTCTAGACCAGTTTTGTATTTTCAGCTTGGTCTCTTCCATATAATGTGAATTGGGTGTAGCAAGGTCTTTGGTTCTCAAGAATGACTTTTTTCCCACTTGTGGTGTAGGGGAGACAGCCAGATTCTTTGCTGCTTCTTGAATCCAGCGAGTGGAAATATTTGTAATCCTCAAAGATAGCTTTCAAGATTTATGCAAGACACTCCGGTCTAGCTCCATGCTTCATACAAGCTTACAGCCTCATCTCTCTCTGCACAAATGTGTCTATTTGTGCTTTAGAAGTGGAGATCAAGCTCTGTGTTATTTTATGGCTTAGGAAATAAATGTTATTTCATTTATCTGGGTGTTGACTATATTATTTATTACACTTTCTACATGCCTGAAATATTTTTAAAGAATGAAACAAATTAAAAACAGAAGACGTGTTCGGGAAATGAGCTTTCTCTTTTTTTCCTCCTTTTTTTTTTATTATTATGATTTATGCCTACAGCACCCGGTCTTCCTATGTGGTCTCCCATCCAAATACTAACCAGGCCTGACCCTGCTTAGCTTCCGAGATCAGACATCGGGCTTGTTCAGGGTGGCATGGCTGTAGACCATGGACTGTGGCTCCACTGGGGTGTGAACTGAGGAGTTCTGTGCTAACTGCTACACTATGGAACCATGTCCGGGAAATGAGCTTTCTATCCTGTATACAAGGAAATGAACCTGTACTTTGAATATGCTTTTTTTAAAAAAAATTGTTTTAATAGTGCCTCAATATATGCATTAGTCAAGAAAAAACACGTTGCTTCAGTCATAATAAAATTCCTCAGAAGCTATGAAACTATAGTTAATAAATGGAAATGTAAAACTATTTAAACGAAATAGATGCTTTCAGACATTTGCCCAGTCAGAATGTATGCTGGACTAATCTAATCACCGTGTATCCATAAGGTCTGGGTCCACTGATCACAAAACACAATGAGAGAAAGTTGGAGATAAGAGAAGCACTTTGACCTTTGTTCTTGAAGTTTCCAAGTACTGAGTCATAATTAAATGATTGGGTTCCTACCTTGGAGAATCACACGGGGCCACAAGGAGAAGGGTTTTCCCAAAGCAGCCCCAGAGGCTACCTAGGCTCCCATGTGGAAACCAGAATTCTCAGACCTGGTCTGCGTAAAGCCAGGCCACAGCTTCACTCACTTCAAATACTGTTTAAGGCTTAGACCCGCTACAATGGATGTGCTTCGTGAGGGCCTCACCGCTCCTTACTCTCATCCTCACCCTCGTTTTCACGACTTTCTCGCTCCATTTAACTGATTCACTTCTTGTGATGTATTTGTTCTGTGGATTATTAGAACCTTTAACCGATTAGGAAAAGCAGATTCTTTGAGGTTAGAGAGACTCCCTTCATTGTGTGGCTTTGCTCAAGTTGCTTAACTTCTCTGTGCCTTTGTTCATCTGTAAAATGTGGGATCATATTTAATTCATTGAGCTGCTTTGAGATTTAAATAAGAGAGAGTAGACTCTAAATAGTACTTTTTGACTGATTTAATAGTTGAAATAAACTGTATTTCTAACTTTGAAATTTTAAAAGAGCTTTAATTGATGAACTTGGTATGCACTGGGATTTAATTCCACAAACAAAGAATACTTAATATGTGCAAAGCACCATGTGTGTACTGGGGATATAAATATGAATGGTGTTGTCCTTGTCCTCAAATGGGCCACAACCTGATGGAAGAGGTGGATGGGTAGATGATCAACTAAATTAGCCCCAAGGCAGTGATAAGGGCTATAAAAACATATACTAAGACAGTCTATGATAACACAGTACGGGGAAGGCCTTAGAAGAAGAAATCTTGAAGGATAAAGAGGCTTTCAACTGCAGCAGTGCCTACGAGGCAGAGGGAAGGGCATAATCCAAGACTGGGTGGATTAGAGATGGTATACCGAGGCTCTCCAGTACCATTCTGGTGACGTTCTCTAGCCCCGCGATCTTGACTGGAACTGGAAATTCTTTATTATCATTATCATCATCACGCTAAGAGCATATCTTTGTAGACCAGTGCTATCCAATAGAGCTTTCTCCTGTGATGGAAATGTCCTCTGTGTGCACTGTCTGGACTGGTAGCCACAAGCCACATGTGGCTGTTGAACACTTGAAATGTGGCATTGCAACCCAGGAACTGGAGTTTACATAGTGTTTAATTTTAATTAATGGACTCCCCCTGCCCCTCATCCATACTGCCCACTTAATAAGCCTCACTTGTGAATAAGAGAAAGAATGTTTAAATGCCATTTTAAAATCCATCCATTTGTGTTGCTTTACTTTGTTCTTTAACTTAACTCTGATTTGCAACTCGCCAAGCAGTAAATACTGGCAGTTACATTTTACACACTATAGAAATGTTACATATACATGTCTATGTAGATATTAGCAACAATAATGTGATATTTATTGAATGCTTTGGGTACTTCTCTGCATATTTTTGTATTATCTCATTTAATCCTTCCAAGAACCAAATGAAATGGTACCATCTCTACTTCAGGGGAGGAAAATGAGGCACAGAGAGACTAACCCAAGCTTAGTGGTGGAACCTGGTTATCTTTATTATGTCTATCAGCTCTAGTATAATATCAGTATTATGTTTAAATTATTACTCTGTATCTCTTTTATGGTTCACTCCTATTTTCTAAAGTAAAATGTTGCAAACTTCATTTTGATGATTCAAAGCTTGAATCATTGCATACTCAATATGGACTCCCTAAAACAAAGAACTACACCCTTAGAATGCTCTAGATTAGACCTACTAATGGTTTACGGACTCAAGTCCTTCAAGGCAGGAAAAGGAAAGAGAGTGAGATAGTGGGGTCACAACTGGGTATGAGCCAAGTTCACGGAAAGTGAAAGCCACAATGCTGGTCTCTGGCCAGTTTCATTCTGTTCCTGCCCTTTGGACCCACTTGGCATGTGGGTCTGGCTGGGGCCCCTGCTTACAGTTGCTCTGTGGACCCGGACCTTGACCTACCCTCACAGTGTCTCCTGGGCTGCAGCTAGTTAAGTCAACGAATCCACAGTTTGTAACTCTGGCTCGAGAGAGACCCTCTGTCTAGGAAATGGCCTCATGATGGAGCATACAGGAACGAGGTGCTAATCATTCAGTCCTTCTCTCATTCATTCATTCACTCATAAATATTCTCTCTGACATTTACTGTGTGACAGGCCCTGGGGATAGACAATGATTAACAGAAATGGCCATAGTCCCTGTACTTTGGCAGTAAAATCTAGTTGCAGAGGTAACTATTAATCAATTCTCATACCATCAAATGCCAAGTTGCAACTGGGACATGGGCAATAAGGGATATGTGCTATGAGAGTTTATTACAGGAGATTTTACTTAAGTCAGGGAGAGCTTCCTTGAAGAAGTGGCATAGGAGCTGAGATGTGAAGGATGAACAGAGTTAACTCAGTGATGAGGGAAAGGGAGCACATTCCAGGCAGTGGGACCAGCAGATGCAAAGGCCTTGGGGAGGAGCAGGGCAGTAGGAGGGACTGAAAGGGGCCACGATGGCTCCAGGGGAGATAGGGATGGGGGACATGGCATGTAAGAGAGTAGAGTGAGATTGGTGGGAAAATTCCAAAGGGCCAGATTCGAATTTGCAAAGATCACTCTGGCTTGGGGGTAGATGCCAGAGTCTGATGATGCTGGCAGGCTAATAGGACCTAGGAAGAGAAGATGAACTTCCCCACGTATGAGGCCCTCTTGGGGATTACTTTCTGCAGGTTAAAATTCTTCAGCCAAGTGTCCTGGCAGACCCTGTACAAGTTAGGGCAGAGGGTGGCGGCATCACTCTGATGCTGAGTTGAGAAGTTCAGGGCCAAGGTTAACATATGTGGAGGCCCCACTGTGTGCCTGGCTTGTGGAGCACTGTCCATGAGTTACCTCATGACTCAGGGACTCTACTGCACTAAGCACTGCAGAGCTTTCAACCAGCATCACCCAGCTGGGACATTTATGTTAGAAACAGACAGCATCTACCTGGTCATTCAGCGGAATCCCTTTTCCCATCTTCATTCGATTTTCCTCTGGGTGGTAGTCATCTGCATCGTAGAATTTCCATCCTAGCTTTAAGAATAAAGTGAAAGGGCGTATGTGGCAGGCAGTGCTGCCTACCCCACCACCCTCTTTGCCACTGGCAGCCCAAGGACAATTCCCCAGGTGCAGGCGGGAGGAGGTCTAGAATGCCACTTCATGATCCCCCCACACGCGGGGCTATACAGCTTTTTTTCATTCATCACTATTTGTAATCACCAAGGAGAAAGACCTGTGGAGGTGCCTGTGGTGAGTTTTACAAACCACTAAAGGCCAGAAGAAAGGGCAGGGAAAGGGAGACAAGCAAGGAGACAACACAAGGGAGCACGTAAGTGGGAGGCATTAGAACAGGTTACCTGGGATGCCAGCAGAGCGCCCACGGTCGATCTGTGGAGAGGACACATGTTCAAATGACTGCCCTTTCCCAACCTCTATCTGGCCCCGCCGGTATTAAAACATCAGTCACCTTTATGATATTGAAGTAGTGTGAGTGATGTCCTCGACCCAGGAGTCTAGAGCATAACTTTAGTTTTCTCCAGGAACTTAAATAATTATCCAGTTACCACTATTTTTTTCCCCAAAAGCAATGTTTTATATCTCACTAAACTCCTATAGTTTTTTTCTGATTTTTTTTTTTTCCTTTTTTTTTGCTTTTTTTTTTTTTTGAGAAAAATGCTGAATTAATAAAGTGATCAAACAAATCTTGAACTCATCCTCGACTCCTCTCTCTCCCCTTCGTACCCTACATCCGGTCTATCAACACATCTTTTGGGCTCTACCTTCAAGATACCTCCAGCACATGACCACTTCTCTTCATCTGCATTGTTTCTGTGACCTTATCTCCCATCACTCAGACACAATGGCTTCCCTGCTGGTCCACAAAGAAACCAAGCCTCAGAGCCTTTGCACTTTTTATTTCCTATAATGCCTTTTCTCCGGCTATCCATGTGGCTTATTCTCTTGCTGCTTCTGAGACTTGCTCAAATACCACTCCCTCAGAGGAGCCTGCTTGAGCTTTCCGCCTGGCACTTTGTTCCACTTACCCTTCTTTATTTTACCCTAGAGCACCTACCACCACCTGGCACATTACGCATGTATCTGTTCACTTACTGTCTGTCTCCCATACTGGAATGTAAACTCTGAGAGCAGGGATTTTATCTGTCCTGGTCATTAGGTCAGTGACATAGAGTAAGGATTGAGCTCAAATATTTACTGAATGTATGAATATCATAACCGTAATTATAACCATATAAATCATCTGGTTCAGATCAGCAGTGGAACCAAGACTCAGGGCTCTGGTTGCACCTCACCCCATTACGTATCACCAGAAAAGCAGCCTTACAGTCTCCAACTTTTTCAAACATACAACAGTTACGGAATTTGACTCCATGTTTTTATTTATTTTAGTTAAGATTCCCCCAATTATTTTAATTTCCCAAGATTTGAGGCTAAAAACGCCACAATAATTTTGGAAAGCTAAATTTACCCACCTGGAGCAAGAAAGAATCTGACCACATAGTTCCCGCGGTTCAGAATACTAAAGGCCTTTGAAGGTTATGATATTTTAGTTAAGTTGTCTTTTACCTCTGGTGGAATGCTGCAGTAGCTGCCTTTCTGATAAAGGGCACGGTTAGATTTGGTTTAATCAGGAAGCCAAAGGCTAGCGTCCCCTGCCCCCAAGTTGGCCAGGCAGGGCTGGGCAGAGGCTTTGTGGTAGCCCGTGTTCCCGCTTCCTCAAAAGCCCTCAGGGCCCTCCCTCCATAGCAACCGACCCCTTCCAGCTTTAGCTGATAAACACTGATCCAAGAACGGGAGAGACAATCAACCGGGAAGATTAAATTCACGTTCCAAAAACCTAATCAGGCCAGGGCCTCGCAGGAGGAAGCTGCCACTCTGCCCAGCCCGACAAAGGTCAGTGGGCGCCTGGTCTGCCCCCGCGCCCCTTGTTCTGACCACAGGCCCCCAAACGGGGGCATCGCGACAGCGCAGCCGCTGCGGGCGCGGGTGGGCCCTTTACAGAGCGCTTTCGCTGGGATTCTCCGTGCGCAGCTGGAGACCCCGGGTCTCGGACGGGTCCCAGGCCAGATGCCCCCGGGCGAGCGGGCTGGGGGTGGGCAGAGGGGGCAGGTGCCCCGGGCCTCAGTTTCCTCGTCTGCAAAGAGGAGCCGGGGCTCCCTTGGGCCTTCCCAGCGCCGCGCGCCCGGAACAAGAACCGGGCTGGCCTGCACCGCCCCGCCCCCTCCCGGGCGCTCCCCGCGCCCCCCGCGCCCCCGGCACCCGCGACCTACTTCCCCGAGCCGCTCACGCCCATGACCAGCAGCGCGCCAGGTGCCGCCATGGCCCCCAGGTCCTCCCGCCTCCCGGCCGCGCGGGGCGGAGCAGTACGCGGGCCGCACGCGCCGCCCTGTGTCCCGCGCGCCCTGTGCCCCGCCCAGCCCCGTGTCCCGCGCCGCCCTGTCCCCGCGCCGCCCTGTGCCCTGCCCGCCCTGCACCCTCGCCGCCCAGCGCCCGTCGCGGCGGGAAGCGGAGCCTCGAGGGGCAGGGGGAAGCCAGCCCCGAGCCCCTCCGCCTCCCTCGGGCCCCTGTCGGCTGCAGGGGAGCCTCGCCCTCGCAGGCCACACGCCTCCACAAATGGAAATAACTTTTATTTATTTAAAATGTTATTACAAAAAGAACAAGCAGACAATAAATTCACACTTTCCCACACCATACGGCAATAAGCGTCCATCCCTAAAATGATACCCCCTCTCGTATATATAGATCGATGGGTATGAGTATTTTATGAAATTGGGATCGTGCTGAAGGTAGTGTTTTGTAACCTGGCAATTTGTCACAATAATAGGAGGCGGACATCTTTTGATGTCAATTATAGAATGGACCATAGTGGCACATATCGTGGCTGTGTGGCTGTGCAATTTAATCCAGCTCCTGTTCTCAGGTGAATTACCTAAGGGGAAGGAGCACCTCTTTGAAGGGCCCATTTAAAACAATGTGTTGATTATGTGTCATTGAAAACATTCCACTGAAAGCACTTTCAATAACATTCTGCCCAACCTTCGTTACCCATATTCATATTACCTGGTGTCCCCAAAAACAGTAAAGCTGACCTAAAGCATTTATCTAATGAATATTCAATTTCCCCTGCACTGACTTTGTTTTTCCTACTTAGCCAGAGTGAGCTAGACTTCAGTGTTCCTGGGTAGGGTTGTGCAGATAAAGAAATTGAGACCTGGAGAGAGGAGGTGACTTGTCTAAGGTCTTACATAGTTCAGTTATGGCGGATGACCATTTCTTGAACATCTACCAGCAGCAGGACTCCAAAGACGAATCTTACCCTCCAGGTGCTCCCAGGTGGGTAGGTGATAGATGTGTAAGCAAATGCTGTAACTTGTGCTCTGCTTTACTGGCTCCGGCAAAAAATATAATAATAAAATTAAAAAATAATAATCGTAAGTTTTGTTTCCTTTCAATGTTCAAATCAGAATGATTAGCAGAATGTCTAGTTTTTCTATTCGGATTTCCCCACTCAAGATATGTCCAAAGGCCTCAAATTTGCTGTACTCATCAAGGTGGTTGGTGGCAGGAAGAGCACACTCAAGTTGCATCATTTGCAAAGGGTTTAACAAAGGGACTATTTATAGAGATGCAGGTGAGATCAGTTAAAGCAACAAGGGGCAGTGTCTTAGTCCCAGGAACTGATGGGAGGTGTGAAGGGGCAATGGGAGGGAGTCTTTATGGTGTGTATGTTTGGGTGTGAGGGGGAATGGGGGACAGAGAGAGACAAACAAACTGTATAGATAGAGATTTCTTAGGAAGAGAGACAGACACCCCTTGTTGACCCGACATGGAGAGAATCAGGAGAATAGATGATTTCCCCTTCCCTTCTCTTGCCCTCTGATCTCCTGCTAGTGACCAAACCCCACTAGCCAAACCCATTTGGAAGGTAGAGACCTAAGCAGTCTGTTGAGTGGGCCCATGCGTGCCAATCTCCTTGATACAGAGCAGGAAGAAAAGGGTGGAGAGCATATCTGATGGGGCAAAGGAATGACATCCAGCACAGCAGAACTCAGGTGCTCCTACGAACTGAATTTCACTTTTTCTGGGGGGGGCCTTCCAGAGAGTGCCACCTGCTGGTTCTGGTCTTCTTTGAATGTTTGATAGAATTCACTAGTGAAACCGTCTGGTCCTGGACTTTAACTTTTTGATACGTTTTTGATGATTGTTTCAATTTCCATACTGCTGATCAGTCTGTTTAGATTTTCTAGTTCTTGATTCTGTCTAGGAAGTTTATATTTTTCTAAATACTTGTCCATTTCTTCTAGGTTATTAAATTTGGTTTTATATGCTTTTTCATAGTATTCTTGTATGATCTTTTGTATTTCTGCGATATTAGTCGTAATTTCCCCTCTTTCATTACTGATTTTGTTTATTTGTGTCTTTTCTCTTTTTCCTTTAGTGAGTCTAGCCAGAGGTTTGTCAATTTTATTAACCTTCTCAAGGAACCAGCTCTTTGTTATGTTTATTTTTTCTATCTTTTTTTTGTCTCAATTTCATTTATTTCTGCTCTAATTTTGATGATATCTTTCCTTCTGCTGACTTTAGGCTTCATTTGTTCTTCCTTTTCTAGTTTTTTAAGATGAAGTGTTAGGTTGTTTATTTGGGCTCGTTTTTGTTTTTGGAGGTAGGCCTGTAATGATATGAACTTTCCTCTTATGACCACTTTTGCCATGTAGGTGGGGCTAATTTAAAAGCCTTTAAAGTGAGTTGTCCATATTCTTCTATGATATATCAAAACTCGGTAAGTGGTAGTTTTTTAAAGTCTAGTGCAGTGTCCAATCTGAAACCATACCAATGAATTTGTATTTACATTAAAATTCCTTCATTTATCTTGTACTTTGAATGGACCTTTTACATGCAATGATTTTATAACATTATGCACCGTTTGGAAAGTATTGGGTCAGTGGTGCGAATCGTCTAGATATTGACACACTTCATTATACAATATATTTTTAAAATCACCTTTGTAATATCACCTTCAATTGCATCAGAAAAGTCTTGGGAAGAAGCTGTCAAGCTCCCAAGGGACCCCAGGTTTCTGTGGATCTCCTTTAGAGAACTACTCTTTTGAGTTGTTAACTGCTGACTGAGGCCATTAGCTTCTGTTCTAATTATCTTTTCTAACCAAGGCTGAATTAAAGACTATGGGGTTTGTAATTCTTTCCCCCACAATTTACTTTGTTAAAGTCTGTCTTCTCCACTTTACTCTTGTCTTCTTGACTGTGGGAATCATGTCTGTATCCTTAGTATCTGGTGCTGTGCCTGGTGTATAGCAGCTGCTCTAAATACACCTATTGAATTAACTACTGGGAAGGAAAAAAAGGAAGAGTGAAGAAAGGAAGTGAGGGAAAGGAGAGAGTGAAAGAGGAGGGAGCCAATCTCTGTTACCTTGTTGGCAAGAACTGTCATGAATTTTAAGTAAAGCCTGACCCCTAGTGGAGCCAGTATGTTGGATGAGCTGGTCAGAGAAAGTTGCAAGCAGAAAGCTATATCATTTCTCACTTTGACCCTCTCAAGTCCTTTCTGTCAGCTTGTTTTTCTCTGTGCCTGTATGAGATTCTGAGCATATCCAGTAGTGTTCACATTCCTCATGGAATCTTCACAGTAAAGGGTCTGATTCCTGGCTCTGCAAGTGCATAAAATTAATTTCTATCAATCTATCTAGGGTTGATTGTGCCTGGAGAAGTGATTCTGAAGCAAACTCATAATTAGTGACAAATGCGAAGGTATTTCGTTATCTGTAAATTTCTGTTACAAAGTCTTAGTTTCTTTTTTATCAAGATATACTGACATAAAACATAGTATAAATTTAACATGCACAGTGTTGATTTGATACACATATATTGCAATATGATGACCATCATAGTGTTAGCTACCACTTCTATCATGTCACATAATTATCATTTCTGTTTTGTTTTGTTTTGTTTTGTGGTGGGAACAATTAAGATCTAGTCTCTTAGCAACTGTGAAGTTTATAATCCAGGATCGTTGTCTATAATCTCTGTACATTAGATTTCCGGGACTTATTTATCTGCTAGTTGCAAGTTTGTACCCTTTAACATCTCCTAATTCCTTCCTGTGTTAATTTCTTTTAATATGAGACCGATGTATAGGTCCCAGAGCTATTCATGTATTCACGATTTGCAATTCAACTCATCCCACTCAGGTTCCCAAAACCTGAGAAAACAAATGATTAATCAGAAGAGTGCTAGGTGGGCACGGATTCAGAGTGAAAAAGTATTGAATGGGCAGGGCAGATGTTTACCACTAGCTGGTAATAGTCTAATGAGCCATAGTCATTATTCTGTATTGTTCACTATTTCCTGTCCCAGGAATCCCTGGAGACTTGCAGGAGACTTGTGTATTTGTACCTCCTCTTCTGGGTAATGTGTGTTTCATCCTTTCTCCATTTTCTATAGCTTGTTCTCTTTCTCTTACTGTGTTGTAAAAGCCTCTTGGTGTATTTGTTTGTAATATATTTTTTCTAACTTGTCTTTTATTACTTTATAGTATTTTAGCCCTTGAGAAGTTTAAGATTTTTACCTACTATAATTTCTGAAATAATTTTTTTTGAGTGTAACTAGAAGTCATGGCACTTCTTATATAACACGCTAAAATATTTTGATATTTATTTCTGTCATGTCAACTAGGAATCATTTGATCAGCAGAAAAAATGTTTTATGCATGTTAGAAAAAATACGTAAATGATTTAGTAAACTTTTTTTTCTTATCACTTTATTATTTTAATCGTTTACGAGTGATGCTCCTTTATAGACAAGATTGGAGTGTATCAAAAAAAAAAAGTAAGAAAATTCATGGGAGGAAAACACAGTCTTGAGAAAATTCGGTCCATACACTTATTTTAATTCTGTGTATTGGTAAATGTGAATTGCCAATGTATGATTTTAGTTGGTCTATCTCCTGGAAAAATGAGTGTTCTTTGTGAATATTTTGCAAACCCCAATGTCATGTTTTTCAACTTTTTTCCTCTGTGTAGTTTCTCTAATGGGTATTTAAGAAACACGTGGACCAAATATTTTCAGTTATTTAAAAATTATATATTTTTTGTAAATATTTAAATAATAAAAGTAAACCTGGATCTTTAAAAATTGATAAAATAATGGTTTCATATTGATGGAAAAGATGATATTGTTTGATATCTTTCACAAGTCATCTGTATGAAAAACTTGAAAAAGCTTAGATTACGGGTTAATATTTTGTTGGCTTATTTCTTGAGATTTGACTTCTATGAAATTAGAGAACACAAATTCACAATGATAAGTCATCAAAATGACAGCAAGTGCAGAGGGCTCTGTCAGGTAGTATTGGATTGTACAGTAATGATGGACAGAGCTCAATGGTGACTGCATTCAGATGCTAACCCAACCAGGATGGCACACATATGTTGCCATGGAGAAGGATTCATATTCCAATCTGGCTTCATTCAGCCTTGGAAAGTCATTCTTCATGTTCTGTTATAAGCATTTGCATATGGTGTAAAAATATGCTCAACAACATGTCACTGATTTTATTCTTTAACTAATGAAGAACCATTAACTGTCAGGAAAGAGCCAAACTTCACAATCAGTTGTTTCCCGTAGTCCATTATTCTTACAGTATCCTGACATCTCTTTTTTTCACATTAAAACATGAGAAATTTTGGCCAT
>NW_011888980.1:906980-911951 GCF_000151845.1 Pteropus vampyrus | reverse complement strand
CTCTTCCAAGCCTGTTGGTTTATCACATGGCAATTTTAATGCTCCTGGTAACCCTGGTTCATCCTCTCTCCTTTAAACAGGATTGGATGTCTTGAGTCAGAAGTATATATTATTAATGATCATTTTATGGGTAGAAAAATGAAATGAAAGTCAAAGATTTTCTAAAGAGCCCAGAGCAAATGTGATTTAACTCAGTTTTTATGCTTGGGTGTGGGGTGATTTGTGGCGGGTAGAATGAACAGTTTTTCACTTTGTAAGTTGATGGAAAACTCACTTTATATACATTTTTGCTAGTTTTTTTTTTTCTTGATTTAACTCTGGTTCATATCATATGACATCGAAATCAGACATCTGAACCAAACTTATGTTTAACCTTATACAAAACTTCAGAAAATCATAGAATGGAGCCTCCCATTAGTTTGGGAGGTTGAGAGTAAAAGGGAGAATAAAAGGGAGAATAAAGCAACTGTGACTGAATGACAGTGAATGAAAAACATGAATCATCTGGAAAGATTGCTCAGCCTCAGATGAACTAGAAAAGCGTTGGCTCACTAACCTATATTCTCTGCTCACACCATTAGCCTCCTTTAGTTACACGGTATATTAAATAATCTGGATCCTTAATATAAAACACTTCATTTAAAATTTTTTTCTTCTCTAGTTGTGTGTGGGAGGTACATTATCTTAAGCACATAAGAACTAGGGGGTAGATGTTGAGAGAGAAGTAGGAAGGAAAAAAACTCCTGTCACATAACAGTGGTTCTGATTATGTATTCAAGGGGAGCAGTTACAATTTTTTGGCAATCCTGCTTAGGAAAAAGGATTTCTGAGAAAAAATATTATGCAAGTGAAGGAATTCTTTGTTCAAATCCTGAATATTTATTGACATCCAAGCCAGGTGATTGAATTTCTTCTTATCCTCTCTGGTTGGAGGAAAAACACCTCTTTCCTCTGGATGGGATGCCACCAGCTTCTTTCAGCTTGAGATCAGGAGGCACACTGAGCAAATTACTGAAAAAGATAAGTTTGTCTTTACTTTAAAAAGTTGTGGTAAAATACACATAACATAAAATTTTCTATCTTAACCAATTTTAAGTGTACGGTTCAGCAGTATTAGATACATTGACATTGTTGTGCAACAAATCTCCAGAACTTTTCGTCTTGCAAAACTGAAACTCTGTACCCATTAAACAAGTCCCCACTGCCACCTCTCCTCAGTTTCTGGTACCTACAATTTTACTTTCTGTTTCTATGAAATTAAATACTTTAGATACCTCATATAAGTGGATTCATATAATATTTGTCTTTTTGTGACTGGCTTATTTCATTTAGGGTAATGTCCTCAAGGTTCATCCATGTTGTAGTATGTGACAGGATTTCTTTCTTTAAAGCTGAATAATATTTCATTGTGTGTATTTACCATGTTTTGTTTATCCATTCATCTGTTGATGGACATGTGGGTTGCTTCCACCTCTTGGCTATTGTGAATAATGCTGCTATGAACGTGAGTGTGTGAATATCTCTTTGAAATCCAACTTTCAGTTCTTTTGGATATATGCCCAGAAGTGGGATTGCTGGATCATATGGTAGTTCTATTTTTAACTTTTTGAGGAATCTCCATACTGTTTTCTATGGCAGTTGTACCATTTTACAATCTCGCCAACACTACACAAGCATTCCCTTTTCTCTACATCCTCACCAACACTTATTTCCTTCCTTCGTTCTTTCCTGCCTTCCTTCCTGCCTTTTTTAAGTAATAGCCATCCTAATGTGTATGGGACCATATCTTGTGGTCTCGATTTACATTTCCCCAATGATTAGTGATGTTAAGCATCTTTTTATATGCTTGTTGGCTGTTGTATATCGTCTTTGGAGTGATGTCTACTCAGCCTTTAGTGTTTTGCACTCAGCGGACTGTCTCTCTTGTTCACATAAGGACTGCCTTCTTTATTTACCGCCTGCCCCCGCCCCCCACCCCCCAGCTCCTAAAAGAGAAGTTGTAGCAGCCTCCAAGGATATGTGTAAGAAGACAAAATGAAATAGTTGAGAGAGTGAGGGGAAGGGAAGTTACAATGAGGAATGTAACGTGAAGCTAAGAGTAGGGTGAGTGCACAAGAACACATTTCAAAAGCCTTCTCTAGTTGCTGTGGCTGCAAGTCCCTTAGCAGCCAGGGCAAAGGGGAAATAATCATTTCTCATAAGGTAAACCCAAACCAGCTTCTCAAAAGAGCATAGCCTCTCCTTTCCCAGTGGGTCTTTACACAGGGGACATTGAGATGTTGAGGATGACATCTTATATTCCTTCATCACAGACAATTCAATAGCAGTTTTCATGCGGCTCTTTCTTAAACATCCCTCCATAACAGGTGGTGACAGGAGAAGACTGATGGAATTCAACCTTCCTCTACCTTTTTGTTATATTAGGACCCTCAACGAGTGGATGAAGCCCCCTACATTGGGGAGGGCCCTCTGCTTTACTGAGTCCACTGATTTGAATGCTAATCTCTTCTGAAACAGCCCTCATAGACACGCCCAGAAATTATGTGTATGCAGCTATCTGAGCATCCTGTATCTCAGTCAAGGAGACACATAAAATCGACCATCACAACTCCCTTAGCCTAGTCCTTCCCGGTTCAATCCCATATACTCCATCACTGATTCTGCTACTCCTAGGCTCTGCCCGAATAACCTCTCTGGTTTCTTGTTACCTAGAGCAGGGGTTTCAAGCCTTTTCATGTAAAGACAGAGAGAGAAAACTTAAACATTTTTATTGTTCCCAAGTGTTAACTGGAGGGATGTAGGGGAGTATGTATGGCGCTTGGTGAAAAAAAAAAACAACCTTTTGTATATAATTATAACAAGAAAATAAAAAGATATTTGGGAAGATATGAAATAATTTGCATAAAACTTCCAAATAATGCCTCTTTAATTTATTTATTGAGGTATAACTTATATATGGTAAAGTGTACAGATAAATGGGACAAATTTTTACATATCCATTCATCCACGTAATCACCTGCCAGATAGAGATATGGAACATTCCAGCCCTCCAGAAGGCGCCCTTCTGCTCTGCTTCCAGCTCATAACGGATGAAATGCCATTCTGACCTCTATCATTATAGATCAATTTTATCCATTTTTGAATTGCATGTACCCAGAATCATGGAATATGTACTCTGTAACTGATTTCTTTCATTCGACATCACATCTATGTGCTTGAAGAGTAAACTGTATTGGCAGCCCATTCCTTTTCATTGGTGTGTAGTATTATGTTCGTGAACATACTGATTTATCCATTCTGCTATTGATAATCACATAGATTATTTCCAATTTTTGGCTACTAGAAATAAAAGTGCTATGAATATTCTTGAACATGATTTTTAGTGAACAGAGGATCTCATTTCTTTGGAATATACCCAGAGGGGTGACCGGATTGTTTAAACTTTCTACATTATTACTGCCTCTTGTTTGTTTAATTACTTGTTTTGTCAGTTACTAAGAAAGACTGTTAAAATCACCAGCTTTGTGGATTTATTTCTCCTGGTAGTTCTGTCAGTTTTTGCTTTATATAATTTGATACTGTGATATTAACTCCATACAAATTTAAGATTAAAAAAATTTTCTATTGAAAAAATTTTTTATTATGAAAGCTTCCTCTTTATCTTTCATTTGCTATTTGAGATATTCATTATTCCTTTCTGTAGGAACCAGCATCAAATATCTAGTTTCCTTGATTATGTTGTATGCTCATAAACTTAGAAAATCTTATTAGATAACATGTTAAATTTCTATATCAGTTAGAATTACATTTATCTGCATGTATCAGAAAATAACAGTGGATTAAATAAGTTGGAAGTTCATTTCTCGCTCATAGAAAAGAAATCTGGAAGTAGCAGTTTAGGACTGGATGGTAGTTTCACACAATTGTCAGGGACTCAGGCTTTTGTCTCTCTGCTTCTCTACATTAGCACAGGCTTCTGGGCTGAAGATCACCTCACAGTGCAGTATGGCTGCTTGGACCTCCAGCCATCATGTCTGCATTCCAGGCAGCAGAGCAAAAGAAGAGAGAAGAGTGTAAGATCACTTTTATTTATATTCCATTGGTCAAAATTTAAATACATAGCCACATTTAACCTCAAAGGAGCCTGTGAACTATAATCTTTATTTATGGCTGTATATATAATAACAGTTTTTGTTACTGTGTTATAGTTAGTTATAACTGTACCCTTTCTTGTTGGTATTTTTGGCCCTCAGGCCTTCTGTCCTGGGCCACTTGTCTTGCTGTTTTAAAGGAACCACCTCAGTCCTCCTGGTTGGGAGAGGTCTCTAATTTGTACAGAATGAGTCTGACCTGTGGTTGAGACTGTCCTATAGGTTTCCTGACTGACATCTCTTCTTCACCTGTGACAATGGTGCCCATTGGGGGGTCAGCGGGCCACCTGCTGCCCACACACAGTTTACAGCCAAAACATGAGAGGACCTGGGATGTTGCCAGTCCCTCCAAGAGGCTCCAAATGAGAAAAGTAGATATTCTTGGCGTTTTAATGTGATTAGAGTTCAAGAAACTCAGACATAAACAACACGAATTGAAATGCTTGTTTCTTGTTCCCAGGCAGCCTTTGTCTGTTAGTGTTTTACTATGATGTCTCCATTCATTTAACTCAATAATAGAAATCTTGATATAATCATGAAAGCTCATATTTACTATATGCCAGGCACCTTACTTGTACTATTGCCATATTTCACAGATCAGACAACTGATGCACAGAGAGGTTAAGTAACTTCTTGTAGTCACACAGCTCATGGCAGAGTTCTGAGTTTATGTTTTAAGAGAACCACTGACCCTCCCTCATATTGCCTCTTGAGGGAAATTGGAAGAGTTACAGCACAATTTTGAAAGCGAGATGAAACTCGCTTGAAATCTCCCAAGACACTTGTTTCAAGAAACATAACTTTCTAGCATCCTCCCTAG
>NW_011888980.1:885712-906930 GCF_000151845.1 Pteropus vampyrus | reverse complement strand
ATCCATTCATCCACGTAATCACCTGCCAGATAGAGATATGGAACATTCCAGCCCTCCAGAAGGCGCCCTTCTACTCTGCTTCCAGCTCATAACGGATGAAATGCCATTCTGACCTCTATCATTATAGATCAATTTTATCCATTTTTGAATTGCATGTACCCAGAATCATGGAATATGTACTCTGTAACTGATTTCTTTCATTCGACATCACATCTATGTGCTTGAAGAGTAAACTGTATTGGCAGCCCATTCCTTTTCATTGGTGTGTAGTATTATGTTCGTGAACATACTGATTTATCCATTCTGCTATTGATAATCACATAGATTATTTCCAATTTTTGGCTACTAGAAATAAAAGTGCTATGAATATTCTTGAACATGATTTTTAGTGAACAGAGGATCTCATTTCTTTGGAATATACCCAGAGGGGTGACCGGATTGTTTAAACTTTCTACATTATTACTGCCTCTTGTTTGTTTAATTACTTGTTTTGTCAGTTACTAAGAAAGACTGTTAAAATCACCAGCTTTGTGGATTTATTTCTCCTGGTAGTTCTGTCAGTTTTTGCTTTATATAATTTGATACTGTGATATTAACTCCATACAAATTTAAGATTAAAAAAATTTTCTATTGAAAAAATTTTTTATTATGAAAGCTTCCTCTTTATCTTTCATTTGCTATTTGAGATATTCATTATTCCTTTCTGTAGGAACCAGCATCAAATATCTAGTTTCCTTGATTATGTTGTATGCTCATAAACTTAGAAAATCTTATTAGATAACATGTTAAATTTCTATATCAGTTAGAATTACATTTATCTGCATGTATCAGAAAATAACAGTGGATTAAATAAGTTGGAAGTTCATTTCTCGCTCATAGAAAAGAAATCTGGAAGTAGCAGTTTAGGACTGGATGGTAGTTTCACACAATTGTCAGGGACTCAGGCTTTTGTCTCTCTGCTTCTCTACATTAGCACAGGCTTCTGGGCTGAAGATCACCTCACAGTGCAGTATGGCTGCTTGGACCTCCAGCCATCATGTCTGCATTCCAGGCAGCAGAGCAAAAGAAGAGAGAAGAGTGTAAGATCACTTTTATTTATATTCCATTGGTCAAAATTTAAATACATAGCCACATTTAACCTCAAAGGAGCCTGTGAACTATAATCTTTATTTATGGCTGTATATATAATAACAGTTTTTGTTACTGTGTTATAGTTAGTTATAACTGTACCCTTTCTTGTTGGTATTTTTGGCCCTCAGGCCTTCTGTCCTGGGCCACTTGTCTTGCTGTTTTAAAGGAACCACCTCAGTCCTCCTGGTTGGGAGAGGTCTCTAATTTGTACAGAATGAGTCTGACCTGTGGTTGAGACTGTCCTATAGGTTTCCTGACTGACATCTCTTCTTCACCTGTGACAATGGTGCCCATTGGGGGGTCAGCGGGCCACCTGCTGCCCACACACAGTTTACAGCCAAAACATGAGAGGACCTGGGATGTTGCCAGTCCCTCCAAGAGGCTCCAAATGAGAAAAGTAGATATTCTTGGCGTTTTAATGTGATTAGAGTTCAAGAAACTCAGACATAAACAACACGAATTGAAATGCTTGTTTCTTGTTCCCAGGCAGCCTTTGTCTGTTAGTGTTTTACTATGATGTCTCCATTCATTTAACTCAATAATAGAAATCTTGATATAATCATGAAAGCTCATATTTACTATATGCCAGGCACCTTACTTGTACTATTGCCATATTTCACAGATCAGACAACTGATGCACAGAGAGGTTAAGTAACTTCTTGTAGTCACACAGCTCATGGCAGAGTTCTGAGTTTATGTTTTAAGAGAACCACTGACCCTCCCTCATATTGCCTCTTGAGGGAAATTGGAAGAGTTACAGCACAATTTTGAAAGCGAGATGAAACTCGCTTGAAATCTCCCAAGACACTTGTTTCAAGAAACATAACTTTCTAGCATCCTCCCTAGTGTTCAGTCCTTCATCCCCATCAGGGTTTAGAGTTAGGAAGAACAGCGAAAGAGGTACTTCTGTTTTCATCTCTTATCTTACTTTCCTTTTCAGTAGCTCGGCCACCTCCTCCTTCCACCCAGGATCTTGCTCTGGTTTCTAAGATGCTCCACTGAAATAATGCCACCGAGGTGTTAGCTGACAATCTTCAAGGCTGCCACACCCAAGGAGTGGGTATCTGATGGTGGAATTTCAAGCTTGGACAAGGCTGGTGTAGGTAGGATGTGTTTCTTCAGAAAGGAAAGTCCCTTCTTAAATCATCCCAGGTCCGACGTTCAACTTGCCTTTCTTTGTTGTTGTTTTTTTTTTTGATTTAAAATATCAATATTTTCGTTATTGTATGTAATAATGATAGAAGCTTCAAAGCTCCTGTGATACAAGTTATGGTATACACAAACAGCAGCCTGAATGTACAGTTTCTCACCAAGGTTTCAAGGAAGAAGCTTACTTCCTCCCGTCAAGAGCTCCATGCACCTCTTCCTCCATTCAAGTGGCCTCCAGCAGTGGGTTCCCTTAAGAGAAACCAAGTGTCCTAAGGCAGAGATTCTAGCCCATCAGATTCCCTAGAGGTCTTGTTCAAATGCAGATTGCTGGGTTTTGTACCCCCAGACCTGATTCAGCTGGTGTGGAGTCTGTGAGAATTTGTATTCCTAACCAGCTCCAGGTGATGCTGCTACTGCTGCTCCAGGGCCCTCATTTTGGACAACACTGCTTTATGGGTAGCTGTTGTGGCTTCCTGTTGCTGGAGGGCCTCACCTGCTCTGAGCTTCTGGATATGGCTGGGATCAGGGGTTGAGTCAGCTGTCCCTGTTGTCTCCAGCCATGCATGCATTCCAGGGAGACCAAGGAATACCCTGAGCATTGCTTGAATTTGTGGACATTCGACTTCACCTTTGTTCCTCCCTATGTCAGAACAGAAGGGAGGAAAAGGTGCCAGGATGAGACTTTTTAGGTGTCTTTTTTAACATCTTGCTACTTGGCTTAAGTTACTGAGATTGGATGATTACCTAGCTGGCCCAAAACATTCCTTCTTGTTTATCCATCATCAGTACCATGGTCTGGAGTGATGAAAATGTTGGCTCTCATGTTTTATACAACAATGTCAGGTTAGTAACTTACTGTGATCTTGGGATGGTTTTCCAGAAGCTCATAGAGAATAGCATATCTTTGCTGTTTTGCTACATCTAAAAAAAATCACACAAAGTAGGATATGTTGGTTGTAAAAAAAATTCAAGTGGTATGGGGCTTGTGTAAAGCTCAAAATGAAAGTCTTCCTTTTCTCTTCTCCCCAGATTGTTCTGAGTTACAGATCTTAGCTGTTTCTTTTTGAGCACATATTCAGGGCTGATACCTGACTGTTGTCCAACATAGACTGTACCAATTACTAAAACACTGAACTGCTTCTGTAAGCATTGGAAAACAATCTCTTCCTGAGTTCTCACTCATTCCATCCCCCACCCTGCCCTCTGCATTCCGGTTTCACACTGCAGGGTACATGTTTAAGTTAGACTTCTTTGTGAACTCAAGTCAAAGCAAGATGGAAGGGTGGCTGAGAGCCCACAGTATCTACAGGCAGTTAGAGAACAGATGGAGGGGCAGAGGAAACAGGCTTTGGGGGACAGGAAGCACTGGACAATTCAGGCAGGGCTCAGAGAAAATGGATACCACCCTTGTCAGTCTTGTTGTCTGTCTGCTCAAGCATGACTTTCTCCAATTCTGAGGACACAGTGTCTGACTGACCTAGGTTGGGCAGGTTTCTGGTTTAAGAAACCAGGTGGATGGAGATGCTATTTACTGAGAGATGGAAGAGCAGAGAAGGAAGGTGATCATGGGGAAGGTCAAGAGCTCCAATTTGAACAGACCCTGTGTAGTCCCCAGTCATCAGGTAGAAGAAGAGTAATATCAAAGGTGACCAAGGAAGTGTAGCCAAAGAGCTAGGAGAAAAAGAAAAAGCTTCATGGGAGCCTTCAACCTTCTAATGCTACTGAGAACAATAAGCTGATTGAAGTGTGTTCAGTGGATTTGATAAGCCATTTAAATTGTTTGAGCAAAATGGTAAAAATTTACTTTCTCTTTAGGAAAAAATATAATAGAAATGTACCCAATACCAAGGGAAAATTGAAGAAGAAAAAAAAGCTTTGTGTTTTAAAATTGCTGATAGTATTGATAGAAAGGACTACTCCTTTCTCTGGTGGCAGGGATGGGACATGGCTGGTTGTGTTTAGGGGAGCTAAGTTTTAGCAGGGTGATGTAGGGTTAAGTTCTTAACATTGAGGTTTTCCAAAGTGAAATTTAGCCAGCATGTTTTTGTTTGTTTGTTTGTTTGTTTGTTTGTTTTTTGGAGAAGAAGAATCTGAGCAAACTAAATTTTTACAAGGAGAAGTTTGTGTGCAGAAAAGGCAGTAGAAGTAGGAAACTATAGTTTCACTAAAATGAGTTCTCCAAAATAGAGGAGATTTGAAAGTCATAGAATTATTTTGGATGGAAAATAATTACTTTTCACTCTGGAAATGAGGCCTAAGTCATGGCCAGTGAGGATTCTAAACATCCACTGAAAAGGACTTAATGTTTAGTGGAATAATTTCAATTTTTAAATTATATTGCTTTATTATGAGTGAAATATGTTCCATGTTCAAAACTTTTGTGGTCAAAGAGGCTACAGGCATATCTACCTCAATTGTAATCGCTCTTACAATTTGATGTTGATTTCTGGATCTGTTTGAGACATTTTCTCAGTTGCTTCACCAATTATACCTGCTCTCAATTCTAGGTCACAAAAGACACTTAAGCTTGAGAACTGACTCACTGACACTATAAAATAATGTTTGGAATCTCTCCAAATGCTACCAAGTCCAGGGCCTTGAAATTAAAATGAAGCATCTCTCCAATATTTCATTCTATGGTTTAATTCACATTATGCTTATTATCAAGGATATGTAATATGAAAGTTTTGCTGGCTTTTTGTTTGTTTAGGTTAACAGATTTCACTCTGGAGAGTTTCGTACCTCATCTAAGGTTGTAATTAGAGTATACTGTCATATATGAAAGTTGGTGATTTGGGGACGTTCCAGTATAAAAGAGTTAACACTTTTTCCTATCCCAAATTGTAAATAAAAAGACAACTCTTTATTAAAACATCCAAGCCTAAACAAATGCTAAGTTCCCTAATAAAGCAAGTTTAAGAAAAAATAAACTCTGATATCACTTTAACCGAATTTAAGAATTAGGTTTCTTGAAGATCCCTCTTTTCACTAAACCTGAAATGCTTCCAGTCTCAACATTTTCTGCTCTGGGTCTTATCTCAAGACTTGATTACGATATTGTTTTTTATTCTTATGACAGTTTCGTTGAGATATAATTCTCATTCCATACAATTAAAAGTGTACAATTTAATGATTTTTAGTATATTCACAGAGTTGTGCAACCAGCACTAAAATTAAGTTTAGAACATTTTCATCACCTCAAAATGAAGTCTTTTACTCATTAGCAGTCCTCCCCAATTCTCTCCAACCAAGGTCCATTCTGGACCTTTCATATAAATGGATTCATACAATATATGGCCTTTTGTGATCGATGCCTTCACTTAATATTTCAGGTTTCATCCATGTTATAGTATGTATCAGCATTTCATTACTTTTTATTGCCAAATAATATTTCATTGTCTGGATATACCATATTTTACTTATCAGTTCATCAGTTAATATACATTTGGGTTGTTTCCACTTTTTGGCTATTTTGAATAATGCTTCTATGAATATTGTGTACAAGTTTTTGTGTGGATATTTGTCTTAATTTTTGTTGGGTATATATCTAGGAATGGAATTGCTGAATAATATGATTACTGCATATTTAATCTTATGAGGAACTGCAGCACTGTTTTCCAAAGTGGATGCATCATTTTACATTCCCACTAGCAGTGTATGAGAGTTCCAGTTACTCCACATCTTCACCAACACCTGTTATTATCTGTCTGTTTGATTATAGCCATCATAGTGGGTGTGAAGTCGCATATATACCATTGTGGTTATCAGTTACATTTCCCTAATGGGGTTAATGATTTTGAGCATCTTTTCATGTGCTTGTTGGCCAGTTGTATGTCTTTGGAGAACTGTTTTTCAGTTCTTTGCCAGTTTTTAAATTGGGTTATTTGTTTTTTATTATAGAGTTGTAAGAATTCTTTATACATTCGGTATATAATTCTCTTATCAGATATATAATATTCAAATATTTTCTCATATTCTATGGGTTGTCTTTTCACATTTTTGATGGCATCCACTGAAGCATAAATTTTTTAAATTTTGGTCATGTATAATTTATCTATTTTTTCCATTGCTGCATATGCATTTGGAATCTTATCTAACAAGGTCATGTCTAACCCAATGTCACAAAGGTTTACACCTATGTTTTCTTATAAGAGGTTTATAGTTTTAGCCTTTGCATTTAGGCCTATGATCCATTTGGAGTTTTTGTGTACGATGTGAATAATAGGTACAAGTTCATTCTTTGAAAATGTAGGTATCCAATTGTCCCAGCACAATTTATTAAAAAGACTATTTTTTCCTCATTGAATTTTCTTGATATTCTGTTGAAAATCAATTGAACATAAATGTGAATGCTGATGTGTGGACTTCAATTCTATTCGATTGACCTATGTCATCCTTTTGTCTTAATTATTGTTGCTTTGTAGTAAGTTTTGGAATTTGAATTTGTGAGTCTTCTACCTTTGCTCTTTTTCAAGATGATTTTGGCTATTCTGGGTATTTTTTATTTCCATATAAATTTTAGGTTAAGTGATTCAATTTCTTAAAAAAACAGCCGGTTGGGATCTTGATGAGGATTGCACTAAATCTGTAGATTAATTTGAACATTGCCAATTTAACAATGTTCTTCCTATCCATTGACATGGGATGGGATGTCTTTCTATTCACTTAGGTCTTTAATTTTTTCCAACAATATTTTGTACTTTTCAGAGTTTGTATTCCTTTAAAAAATTATTTCTAAGTATTATTTCGTTACTATTGTAAATGGAATTATTTTATTAAATTTTCACATTGTTCATTGCTAATGTATGGAAATACAACTGATTTTTATATATTGTTTTTGTGTCCTGCAACCTTTCTGAACTTGTTTATTAGTTCTAATAGGTTTTCAGTGGATTCATCAGGATTTTCTGTATATAAAATTGTGTCAAAAGAGAGATAGTTTTTTTGCTTCTTTCTAATCTGGATGCTTTTTATTTCTTTCTCGCCTAATTGCCTTGGCTATAATCTCCTATACAATTTGAATAGAAATGGTGAGAATGGACAACATTGTCTTGTTCTTGATTTTACATAGAGAGCATACAGTCTTTTACCACTAAATATGATGTTAGTTGTGAGTTTTTCAGATACATTTTTATCAGATACAGGAAGTTTCCTTTTATAGTCCAAGTTTGCCAAGTGTTTTTATCATGATAAGGTGTTAGAGTTTGTCATATGTTTTTTCTACATATACTGAGATTTTCATGTGGTATTGTCCTTTATTCTATTGATATGGTATATCTCATTAATTGATTTTTGGCTGTTAAAACAACTTTGCATTCCTGGGATAAATTCTACTTGGTCATGGTGATTAATCCTTTATAAATGTTACTGGATTTGGTTTGCTAATATTTTGTTCTGGATTTTTGTGTCTATATTTGTAAGAAATATTGGACTTTAATTTTCCTGTAATGTCTTTGGGTTTGGAATCTGGCCACATAGAATGAATTGGAAAGTCTTTTCTCCTCTTTTATTTTTTTGGAAGAGTTTGTGAAAAACTGGCACTTTTTTCCTTAAACACTTGAAAGAATTCATGAGTGAAGCCCTTTGGGACTGGGCTTTTCCTTGTGGAAAGTTTTAATGTTACTGCTTAATATTAATTATTATAAGTTTATTCAGATTTTCTATTTTTTTCTTGAGTCATTTTTGATAGTTTGTATCTTTTTAGGAATTTATTTCATCTACATTATCTAAATTTGTTGGCATACAGTTTATTTGTTTGTTAACCAAGTGTATCCCCACCTTTTATCTAGGAACTGTCCACCCCCATTCTCTGTGGTTACAGTGGCAATTCCCTAGCTACATTTGTGAACGAGGCTGCCTTACTACTCTTGATGGGCTCATATAACCAGTTGGGAGTTGAAAAGCTATTTTCCCTGCAGTCTAGTAACATAGACTAGTAACATGTGAGCTCAGAAGCTCTTGGCAGCCACATTTGCCATCCTGTTGCCTGAAAAAACAGAGAAAACCATTCTGTGGTGAGAGGCATTGATGAGGGTGACTGGGGGAGCAAATATGGGAGACAGATACATGATTAGAATTAAAGCCCTGGTTTTAGTTCATATTATTGAAATTGGGTAGCATCCCTACCAGCGATTCCCCACTCTCATGGACTTTGTTTTACATCTTTTGGGAAGACATCTTTCAAATATAACTAATGGAGTCTTGACTAGTAGAGAACCTGGCCCTGGGAAGTGAGCATTATAACTGGAGGCAGGCAAGGCTGCATTCTATGTTTTCAAGGTGGAGTCACAGTCAGTGATAAGCTTTAGTCCCAGGGGCCTGGATGAAAGTAGACAGAGAATGACAGAACAAGGATATAGCTCAGCCAGGTATGTCCTTCCTATTAGTAGCTAGTGAACTGAGGCTACTTAAGGTAAAAAAATCATACATCTGGGTGAATAATAATAGCTACATTCTCTGTTATACTCCATTTCTAAAATAAAGATTGAGATTCTGATTGGGAAGATGTAGGATCTGGTAATTAGAGGTCTTGGAAGACCTAGGTTCCCCCAAAGCACCCTCTTCTAGGTCCTGCATTGGACCAAAGGATGTAGCATTTAGGACCAGGATACAGCCTGAGGTACAGGGACAGGATCCCAATGTTGTTTTAGAGGAATGTCACCTTGCTACCTTATCCCACATTCCAATTTTCCACATATGGCTCAAGATATAAACATAATAAATGTAAATAGGATGGACAGATTTCTCATTTTTTCTAAGAAAAGCAGCTGTATGGGCATGACCCTGTTCCTGGAGTATCATTCAAACCTATGGCTTTAGAAGTAGTGAAAATATTTGGGTCATAGAGTATTGTCAAATGGAATTCCTCCCAAATGGAACTTACTAATAATCTATGAAACACCAATAATTTCATGTACCTTATTGTATCTAACAAAAAAGAGTATGATACGTATTTTGGGAGAGTGATCAATTGAAGGTTTTTGTTGTTGTTTTTATCTTGTTTTTTCTCCACCATTGTATATGGGGTAGGGGTGAGTTCTGTTTATCATTTTACCACCAGTCGCAAAAACAGCAAGTGCCATATCTGGACCAGATTGGGATTGCACTAAAGAAATAACGGATACTAATGAAAGATCCTGAGTGAAAAAGAGTTGGCTCTGTGAAATCTCCTGTCAGTGTAGTCTCTGGATGTGACTTTGCAATGGGGAGAAGATAGTCATGATTATGTTATGCAAGGCAATTTTGGAATTTTATATTTTAAATGTAAGAGAGTGTGCATGTGTTAGGTGGAAAGGGGAAGGAATGTAACTGATACCTACTGGAATGACAGCTCTCTATTTTTGAGAATGGCTTCTCCCTTTTATCCACATGTTTACAGAAGTGGGACTCTCAGTAGCTATGGTTGAAATTATAACATAGCCCTTTAGCACTTTTGATTGGTTCAGAGATGGCCATCTGACCCAAATGTGGCCAAAATTCCTTTCTTAGGCCCTTTTGTTATTTCATCAGTTCAGTAATGGCTGTCTGACGCAAGCCAGGAATATCTCGAGTGTTGAAGGAAGGAGGGAGGGAAGGAGGAAGAGAGGGAGGGAGGGAGGGAGTGAGAGAGAGAGAATACTAGACCATTATTTTTCACCACACAGACTGAGGAGGAGAGGAAGGAAGAGAGAGGGATGAAGGCAACTCTAAGAGCGGAGTCGAAGTGAGAGGCAGACCGTGTTCAGCTCCCTGCTTCCAGCTTGCTTCTGGGCCCCGGTGTCTCATGGGTTCTGTGATCTAGTCCTTATATCAGATCTCTCTTTTGCTTTAGCTAATTTTAGTAGGTTTCTGCTACTTACAACCAAAAGAATGTTAACCAGTGTAGTCTGTTAAAGAGACTAACATCCTATTGCTCCATTTATGGTAATACATTTAATATAATGATTTGTTATGCACACAAAAACATAGCAATTATCTTTCTTAGCCTATCAGCTCCTTAAGTGAGAGAGCTATAATTTCTCCTCCTCTTCTTTCTTCTTTTTTGCATCCTCCTCCTTTTTTGTGCTCTTGGAGCCTAGCACAGTCGTAACATCGATAGATACTAATATAATATTTAATGACCCAAACTGAACATAAATAGAAAGAAAAGTAAGAAATTCCCCCTAAGTCCCAACACTAAGTGAGTAAAACCATTTTTACTTCTCCCTGGACCCAGATTTGTCCACATTCTTTCATCATTTTTATTTAAGTGTAATCCCAGGACATACCCAGTTTTGTAATCTATTTTTTCCCAATAACAGTGTATTATAAATATGTTGCCATGATGTTCACAGCCTTCCAAAATTGCTATTATTATTGCTTCAATAATGGGAAGGATAAATTTAGAAAGTATTTATACTGAATATTTCATAAGGCAAACAGAAATTGAAAGTGCTTTCATCAGAGTCAACAAGGCAAATCTGCTCCTCTCTTTCTTCATTGTCTTCCCTTGCAAAACCACATCCTGTTCAAATCCCACTCTTCTTGTACACCACCCCTGCTCCTGTGCTTCTGCATGTGGCTGGAAAAAACCCCACCACCACCCTGACCATCTCACTTCCAATTCCTGATCACTAACCCCAAGAGGGCCCTTGATGCTATGCAGCAATCCTTCCATATTTCCTGAATCTATGCACTCTCTCATTTTCCTAGGTGCTTAGATCAGTCTTTCACCTCCAGCCTCTAACATTGTCTCCCCCAGGCTCCATCTGAGCTGATGACATTGTACTTTCTTTCGCCGAGAAATAAGAGACAATTGGAAGAAAATCTATGAGACCGCACAACCACATCTCCTTGTCTACCTCCATTTTTTCTAACATACTCTGCCTTTCCTCCTGTTCCTGGGAAAGATCTCAACATTCTCCTCTTTAAGCCCAGGTCTTTCTTGGCACTGAGTCTGTCCTCTCTCAGCAGCTCAAGGATTTTGCTCCAGCCATTCCTTGCCATCTCCACCACTCCTCTCTCTTCTTCTTTATCGGACTCTTCTTATTAGACTTATGAATGCACCTTTACTTTGTCGATGTAAGGAATGTCCAAACCTGTAGAGAATTTTTATGACTTTATTTGAGCCAATCTGACAACATATGCCAGAAAGCTAAATTTTAATGGAGATTTGCAGTTTTATAGCTCCTTTTTATATGTTAGAATCAGAGGAGACATAAGGAGGATTACATTAAATCCATTGTTGGTAGATTAAGGGGTGGGAGAAAGCATAGCGGGGAAATCTCTAGGATTGGATAAAAGGCAAGATGGAGAAACACATACTTCTTTTACACTGGTGGATACAGGATAGTTAATAATTAACATTCACAGCACATAGAGATGGTATGTGGAGAACAAGGGAACAATGAGGGGTTCTATGGTCTTGTGCTTTAGTGGTCTTGTGCTCTGGTGTTGGTGGTTGTGCCTTTGGAAGGTAGGAAAAGAAAATTACTCTGACATTTCAAAGGTATGTTATCGTTGATGCATAAGAGCAATGGACAGAGCTCACCTGAGGCAAAGATTGACCTTTGCTAAGGAAGCTACAGGCCTGAGACATGACTACCTGCTATGGCTTGCCCAGTTAGGAATTTGTGATAAGACCATCCTGTACGGTTACTTTTGGTCTCTGAGTTTGTCAGTCCTGCCGTGTGGCATCACTGAGCTTGTCAGGTTTATTGCATAGCCCTGGGGCCTTTTGCTCACAACTTCTTTCCTTACACACATACATGCACAAACACCGCAAACACTTCTCATGACCCACTTCACCCTTCACCTACTGCTCCATTTCTTACCTTTTTTTGAGCAAAATTCCTTGAGTCTGGCGGTTTTCAAAGTGTACTTTGAGATGCAGCATCGGTAGCACCTGGGATCTTGTTAGAAATATAAATTCTCAAGCTTCACCCCAAGTCTACTCAATCAGATATTCTGAGAGTGGGGCCCAGCAATCTGTGCTTTAACAAGCCTTTCAGGTGTTTCTGAGGCATGCTAAAAGTTGAGAACCACTCTTTAGCCTATAATTGCTGACTCCAATTTCTCTCTTTTCATTCTCACTGAAACACATTTCAACCAGGCTTTAGATCCCTGCATTCCACAGAAACTGCTCAGTCAAGGTCAAGAATGACCTTCTTTGGTGGGAGCCACATTTCTCATTGACAGATAAGCAAGACAAGGCTAGAGTGGACCCTGTGGTACTGGAGTCGAGTCAGAGACAGCAGTATGAACTTAGGTTTAGCTTAATATAAGTGTATGTACATATAGATAGATAGATGTATGGATAGCTAGAGAAGGAATAATAATTATAGATATGTGTGTATTTGTGCACGAGCATATACATACATACATTACCTAGCTTTATATGCTGAGAGGACCTAGGAGCAACGATATCCCAGTAGCAATGAACACACTCATGGCCTAGACAGTAATATCATTCTCTAATAAAAAGAACTAGGACCCTTTTAAAGAAATGGCTGATTTTAGGACTGGGATCAGGAAAATACAAGATGATCTAGAGCCAGAAAGTAACAAATTGCTAAAAAAAAGTTTTATAGTCCAGGATGCCATTGGCCCTGTTTTTATTTTTATCCCATTGGCTAATGTTTCTAATCTCCTTTGCTGATTCCTTCTCATCTCTCTGATCCCTAAACATTGGAGTATCCCAGGGCTCAGTCCTTGAACTTTTTCTCTTTTCTATCTTCAAATTGTTCCCTGGTGATCTCATCCAGTTTTGTGGCTTGAAATACTATCTACAGGTTCCCAAATTTCTATCTTAGCTAGACCTCTCCCCTGACCTTAGAATTGTGTATATAGTCATGAGCCACTTAAGGATGGGATACATTCTGAGAAATGCCTCATTAGGCGATTGCATCATTTTGCAAAATCATGGAGTACACAAACCTAGGTGGTATAGCCTACTATACACCTAGGCTATATTGTATAGCCTATACAATAGGCTCTGTAGGAGAGGAAACATAATTTCTCCTCTACCTTTTTAGGCTTTTGGCAGAGATAATCTTGAAATAAAAGACAGATTAGCAAGGGAAAAAAACAAACAAAAATTTAATAGCGTGTGTACCTCCTGTATTCATGGGAAAGAATACAGGAGTAACTTGCCAAAATGGCTGAGACCACCACCTTAAATACCATCTTCAGTTGAAAACAAAAGGTGTTGGGGACCAAGGGGGTCAGTTTTGGGAAGTTACCAGGAAAAGCACAGTGAACAAAGGCAAGGTTGTCATGCAGATTTGTGCCCTGCGTTGTTGAGTTTCTAGAGCTGAGGTCATCCCTTCTTCCCCGGGACAGCCAGAGAGACACCCTTACAAATGGAGATTTCCCTTACATATGTAAATTTTTTTATTTGAACGTGTCTCCCCTCCTCTGTGGCTAGATGGGAGGCTCCCAGAGGGAAAGGAGGAGTCCTGATCTGGGGGTGGACTAGCCCACCCCTGAAATCAGCTTCCTTATACTTCACCTCTGGAGAAGCAACTTCCTCTAGCTCTTGTCTACCTCAAGCTCTTGTCTTGCTCAGAGTCCTATTCTGAAACTATAGCATGTGTTTTCAGTAATCCAAAGTGACACTGAAATCAATAGAAAATCTCCACCTTTAGGTACTTTTGTATAGCTCCCAATGACCTGGTCGGTGGGGGCACAGTGAGTACTTGAAGCAACAGGAGCAGGCTTTGTCGGCGATGGACAGTGGTCTCTGCCCTTTCCTACCATTTCAAAAATAGCATCAGCAGTTTCTGGAATATTTCAGTGGAATAATGGAGTAAGGAAGGCAACTGGAACATTCATGTATGCAATAAAATCTCATTATTATTATTCCTGGGAAATGGGCTCTCTGGATTAAGAGTTCACACAGTGTTTACAGGGGGAAAAATTAAGTTAAATATTCCTGGCGTCAACAACCTGACTGCCAGCCAGCTCCAACTGAGCAGCCAAAAAGCCTTAAATAGAACATGTTTCCAGCATCTGCTGCCTCTGCCTCCTGAGGTGATTTTCCGACGCTGGCTCGCTCGATGCCCCATAGTTGGCCAGCCTGTCCCACCTTATGGCCTCTCGGTGTTAAAAAGCAAATAACCAGCTCCGCATGTTTCCTGAGCTACGCCTAGTACAGGTCCCCCCACTTCCCTTTTGATGAACTAAGTAGAAGTTTTTAAAGAAATAGGTGTATTTTGTGCCAGTAGTCCGAGCTATCTGGTGACTGAAGTGATGGCTGTGAGTGTGGAGAATGGGTGTATTTCTCTCTCTACAAAAGATCCAACATCTGGCAGTTCAACATAGTCCAGAGCACAGGAAGCTTTGGATAACTGGGGCAGATGGAAGGTGTGCTTCCCCTGAAATGTGGGGTAAAGGACTCAGTTTTCAGCTGTGCTTTAGTGAGGATGACCAGAGGCCTTTGTGTTCATATGCTGCTATCGGGTGGGTTTTTATATTAAGTCGTTAGGTTTTAGATAGTCTGTGATAAGAGACTTCACAGTCATGCAAATGTACAAACCTCAGGAGAGAGTGAGACAGCTGGCCCTGACCTTGGTGACTTTCCTGGGACAGTTCAGAGCTTGGCATTTACTAGGGAGTTAGAGAATTCCTCCCTCCCTCTTTCCCTTTCTTCCTATTTACATGGAGTAGAATTGGAAAGGAATATTTAGGCAGTGAGTGGAGATAGTTGGAGGTTCACACAGCAGTGGGGATTACTTTTTAAAAATTGAAATCAGTTAACGAATCTTTCATTATGGCGTCTACTTCTGATATGGCCACCGTACTTTCAGATGCTTGAGGACTGACTCAGGCAGACAGTCAGCCCCAAGACCCCTGGAGCTGCACATGGGACTGAGACCTGAGTATTCCTTCCCACAGACAACAGCCTTTAAATATTTTTAAACAAATTTTACACCGGTAAAGACTAAGGAAGGGCCCATGGTGATGAAGTTCCATCAGAGGTGGCACTGCAAGATAGGAATACCGTCAGGACACGAATTTTAAATAAACATGTTAGAATGTATACAAACAAACGTTATTGTTTGAATATTTTTAGTCCAATAAAATAATACTGATGATAGTGTCCTGAAGACCCTCAAGCACTGAGTGGCTGGATAATATTTGAGATATTGATTAGTCCCCTAGCCCCATGCCCTATCATTTTTTTTTCTCTCTCTCTTTAGAGAAAAGCAGAGAAAAGACATCTTCCTGGCTTTGCATTTCAAAAGCCCATGCCCTCTGTGACTAGGAGAGGACTGGGGCTACAAAGCTTCATAGCTACAAAGCTGTGAAGCAGGAGAGGTTCAGAAGGTCAGTGAAGCAGGAGGGAGGGGGTTTCCCTCTGGGACCAGCAAGTGGGGCCTGGTGGGCTTGGCACAAGCACCCGGGAGCCAGCTGGGAACCACGCCAGGGCTCATCCTTGAATGGGCATCATCCATCATCTGAGCCCTGGCGAGGATGACTGGGCTTTTTGTGGGGGTCTATGAAGCGTCACTTCCACAGCCACCGGCATTTTACTCAGAAGGTTTGCAGCAGGATTGTCATGTTGTGAGGACAGTTCTCCCACCCTTCTTTCTCTCACTCACCTGTAAATCCAAGAGAAGTAGCTTAGCATGGGGTCCTAGACACCCAGCTGATGAGAGTGTGGTGAAGGGGAAGTCTCCAAAACCTTACTGGGAAGTGTAGGGGTAGGGGTTTGGGAGGAAGCAGCTTGGGAGCCCCTGAGCTGGGACAGTGGTTAACACAGCCTAGATACACAGTAAAAGGCCCAGGCTGGATGCAAGAGGGCCCGGCTTTTAATACAGCTCTGCTTCTAAGTCACCGTGTAATTTGGGGAACAATACTGCTTTTCTTTGGGTCTCAGTTTCCACATTGCGTTCATTTGTTCACTCTTTCATTCAATTATTTTTTCACTTAACGATTTTTTACTTCCTCTTCACCTCTATTCTTACTCAATAAACAGTTATTAACTACCATTTATAGGCTAACCCCTCCTGGGCACTGGATATACAAAGAGACACAGGTTCTGTCCTCAAGGAACTTCCAGCCCAGAGCTCCAAAATGAGGGGGTCTAAATGATTGGTCTTTTAAGTTTCTGCCAATTCCGACATTGTGTAATTCTATTATTATTGCAAGTTTTCCATTGATCTTGCCCCACACCCCCAATGGTAGAATATTTCTTTTGCAGAGCTTGTGGCTCAAGATAGCAAATTCTTGCCTTGAGGGATTGGTTTCAATATTTGGAATGGCTAAAGGTCATTTGAGCCAAGTGTGGTGGAAAAGACAGCTAAGGCATAGAAAATAACCGAGTTCCAGGTGGCCTGGCAGTCTAACGCCCCTGTATTTATTTCTGGTTGAAGTCATCTTGGAAGGCAGCTATGCTCACACTATATGACCAATGCCACTGGTTGACGTCATCTTGACACAGCTTTTGAGTGCCCTATGGTGGTCTGCCCGGGGATACAGTTTTTGTTAAGCTTTCAGATCATCTTGTGGAGCACAGATTCCTGATGCCAGAGTGAGAGCCTCCCAACTGCTTGTGGGCAGCCTCTATCCGTGAGGTCACTGTGGTGGCCTGCTTTGTCATCAGCTTCTCATGTTTCTGCTTTTGCCACAGTTAGTGCTATTTCATCTCCCCTCTCTCCCAGCTTCCTTCAAAGATTGACAACAAATTCAAGTAGTAAAGGATGACACAGCTAAGAACATACTCATCTAAATGCTAATTACATGCCCATTGTCATCTTAGTGTAGAGGTATTGTTCTATCTCTTGGGTGAAGAAGCCTGTGAATTGAAGAAGCCATCGTTATTCCATTTCTACTAATTATCTAGTCAGCTTGTTCTGTGAGTGTGCCCTGACATATCTCACACCTTCTGTAGGCCAGGAGTACTTGATCCACTCATTTACTCCTTTATTCCCCAAATAAATAATAGTTACCTGGTACCAAGCAATGTAGCTAGGTAGGGATGATGCACAAGACATGATCCCTTCCTTGTGAAGCTTACAATATTGAAGAAGGGATGGGCACATATACACTCAATTGTGATATCACATAGTAAGTGCAGATAGAGGAGTACATGAGAGAGAGAGAGAGAGAGAGAGAGAGAGAGAGGGAGGGAGGGAGGGAGGGAGGGAGGGAGGGAGGGAGGGAGAGAGAGAGGAAGCACAGAGGGAAAGAGCAGACTGGGTTCTTTGTGGTAGATGATATTCTTGTTTGCAAATACACACTGCTCTTCTCAAGGATTATACTTCTCTGCCCTGCTAACATTAGACTTGGCCATGGGATTTGCTTTGGCCAGTTAAATGAGGCATGTCATTTTGAGTCAGAAGCTTTAAAAGCTCACATATAGTCTGCTATGTTTTTTTCTTTTGCCCTTTGCCATGATGGCCAGCAAATATTCCAGGCTGTTCTGTCAGCTTGTGTCCTGTAGTGGAGCTGAAGTGATGCAGAGTAAGCAAGAAATAAATTATTGTTTAAAGCCATTGAGATTTTAGGGTCATTTATTACCGTAGCATAACCTAGTGAATTCCGGCTGGTACACTTTTATTTGTCTTTATTCCTTAGTGTGTGGTGCATAGTAGGTACTCCATAAATGTTTGTCGAATGAGCGAAGAGCTGAAGGGATTAGATAAGCGTGGATGAATGAGGAGAGGAGGTTCAGTGGGGTCTGGAAAGCCTTACATAAAGAAGTTCAGCAGGAGCCTGGTTATGATGGGCGTTATACACTCGACAGGAAAGGCTTACAGTGATTTTGTCTTCCTTCATATCTTCTGTTTGCTTGCTATGTCATAAACAAGCTTTGGAAGCTGACTCTACTGCTTAGCCAGAAAAGAAATGATATTAAAAGGATAGTGTATTGCTCATAAAATCATTGGGGAGGACGGAGTAAGCTAGAGAAACAGACTTGGGGCTAAGTTTCCAGCAATAATACCACAGAACTCTCAGAGAAGGCAGTGTTTCCCAACTCAATTTGTAAAGGAAAAAATAAATGGCTGTAACAAAGATGTTCAAAATCCAGTGGTTTAAAGAGTATGGAACTGTTCTTTTGTCTAACAGTTTCAAGGCAAACAATCTAGGTCTTTACAATTCAATGACTTTCAATAGTTAAATACATAACTTATTTTAGATATCAAATTTTATACTTGAAAAGGCTACTTTCAAATCCTATGGAAATTATGATAATAGTGATAGATTTTAAATGATAGAGTAAACCACATGAAATTGCAAGTACGAGGCATTCTTGACCTGAAAAAATGGCAATTTCATACAGTTCAACCTAATACAATCATACTTTAATAAAGTATTTCAAAATAAAGTCAAAGCATATTATTTCAGCACATATTGTTGTCCACATAGTGATCTTAACAATTTACTAATAACATCAGCTAAATATCACATGCGAACCATGTAACTTCATTTCACCAGAATCAGCATTTTGCTTTGGATCCATATATATATACACACACACACACACACACACACACACACACACACACACACACACACACAGACACACACAGACACACAGACACGTGTGTGTGTGCGCGCACGCATGCATACACATGTTTTACACATTTTTAAATTTACAAAATTTGCAGCTTTTAATTTAACTTCAGATAAACAAAAGTGTTAACATGTAAGCTATTTCGTTTAAGCTAGGAATATCCTTCAACAGATCTGCAAGGTGAGAGTCATTTGTAAAAAATCTTTATTTCAGCTCGCACATTCTTGACAACTTACTTTGAATGCCAACACACTTTGTTATGAAAAACAGTGGTACTCTGATTCCATGATTCACCGAAAGCTGAAAGCAGATGGACTCTAGGAACTCATATTTTGTTAGAGTTCCCCATTTTAGTTTCATCATTCAATGTGCAATTCAGAGCCGTAGACAAACATTTACATATGAGAACTTCTCTCTGAATAAAACAACATGTGTTAACTTGAATCTCAAGATTTTAGATAAAATTCATGCTGTATAAGGGCCTTTACATCTTCCTGACATTGTGGCAAAATCACAAGTGCACAAATACTTGCAATATTTCTATCATTTCATTTTAAAAAACCTTTATTATGTCAAATAATTCATCTGCAGTAGTTTGATTTTGCACTCCGCTTGTGGAACAAATTGTGTTCTTCTAAGCATTTCCATTTGGGCTTTCTGAATAGTGCCATTAACTGACACAGCTACTCATATCTGTAGTTCCATCATCAATTGATAAACTTCTGAATTAGCGTGGCTTCACCATTATGTGGAATGCCATCCATGGGTCTGCTAATAGTATCATCTGATGGGGAGCTCTTTTCTGTTTTCTCTACTTTTGGTGGTCCCCAAAGTAGATAATTTGGCTGTGGATAATTTCCAGGCAGGCAAAAAGAACAATTCTGCATTCGTGTGAGGCATTTTAGCTTTAGCCATTAGTTAAATGGTATTGTAACCAGCGTTCTGATGTTATCAGTCTCATAAAAGAACTTCATTTCTTATTTTGAGTGTTCAGATGCATAGAGATGATTGTATCTTTTGCTGTTTAATATCTAGGTGATGGGCTGAGGTGGTGGTGTAGTTTTCAGGGAGCCATTGATTCATTCGCGCAAGTATGACATCTAAGCTGAGGAAGAGACTTATCAGGTCACACAAATCCAAATTCAAGACATTCTTTATAAATCCTTTATTAGTGACTCAAAATCTTTTTTTTTTATTGCTGTGTCTGTTTTATGAATCCAATAGTTTTAGAATTTAATTAAAAAATTTCCATAAATACGTGTAAAAAATAAATATTTAAGTGTAAAACCCTCAATGGAACTACAGATCTTTTTATGGCTTCAGAAAATCTTTTGGTCAGTATATTTCTAGGTCATCTTTATTCTTTAGAATGTTTTAAAACAAATTACAGGGAAAGATTCTGAGAAGATTGTGGAGTAGGAATCACTAGGAATCTGTCTCCTCAGATAGACAATAATTGCATTGGCAGAATCTGATATAACTATTTTGGAACTCTATTAAAGATTTGCAACTTCCAGGGAAAGGCTGAGAGTAAATTGTAAATTGTGGTTAATTTTGGCCAATTTCAGCTCTTAGCATAGTAACAGATACCAATCTTCACCGCCCCCTGCCCCCACTCCAGGCCTTGCTGCAGAAGCCCTGCACCCATTCCTGGAGCAGCCTGCATACAGCTTGCAGGAACCAGGACAGGCAATAAAGACACTGTTCTCCAGATGTCAGAGATCTGTGCTCTGATTGTTGATTGATGCCTCTGATCAAGGAAGTACTGACAAAGAAGGGTAGCCACTGTTGTTGTACCTGGCTTCATTCTTGCAAGCCCCACACCTTCTAGCTGAAGTGACTTCAGGACATTTAAAGGATAAGCACCCTTTCTCCCCTCTCTATTCATTAAGACTAGGACGTTCAAAAACAACTGCACATACAAAGAAAATTAGAAAGTGACCCTGCTTGGCCAGGGACTGTGCATGTGCAGACTCAGAAAAGACCTGAGGAGACCTTAAAGGTACACTTCAGGCCGATCCTTTAAACAAAATAGAATTATCAATAAAGAGAAGGAAACCTAAAAAAAAAAAAAAAATCTGGAGCTTAAAAGTACAGTAACTGAAATAAAAAAAAGATTCACTAGAGGGATTCAAAGGCAGATTTGAGGAGACAGAACAATCAGTGAACTTGAAGATAGGACAATGGAAATTACTGAGTCTCAGGAAAGATAGTAAAAAGATTAAAGAAAGGGGACAGAACCTAAGGAAGCTGTAGGACAATATTTATTGCTCTAACATATGCATTGTGGGAGTTCCCAAAGAAGAAGAAAGAGAGAAAGGGGCAGAGAGAATATTTGAAAAAAACGACGATTGAAGAATCTCCAAATTTTATGAAAGACTTGAATATAAACATCCAAGAAGTTCAAGTAAGATGAATTCAAAAAGACCCATACCAAGGTATATAATAAACTTTTGAAAGC
>NW_011888980.1:884741-885662 GCF_000151845.1 Pteropus vampyrus | reverse complement strand
AATCAGTGAACTTGAAGATAGGACAATGGAAATTACTGAGTCTCAGGAAAGATAGTAAAAAGATTAAAGAAAGGGGACAGAACCTAAGGAAGCTGTAGGACAATATTTATTGCTCTAACATATGCATTGTGGGAGTTCCCAAAGAAGAAGAAAGAGAGAAAGGGGCAGAGAGAATATTTGAAAAAAACGACGATTGAAGAATCTCCAAATTTTATGAAAGACTTGAATATAAACATCCAAGAAGTTCAAGTAAGATGAATTCAAAAAGACCCATACCAAGGTATATAATAAACTTTTGAAAGCGATAGACAAACACAGAATCTTGAAAGCAGCAAGAGAGAAGCAGCAAGAGAGAAGCAATTCACCATATACAAGGGATCCTCAAAAAGATCATGAACTTCAGAAACTTCGAGGGCCAGAAGACAGTGGGCTTAGATGTGACAGCAAAACCACAGATAACAAAGGAAAAAATAGACAAATTGGACTTCATGAAAATTAAAAATTTTGTGCATCAAAATGCATATCAACAAATTAAAAAGGCAACCCAAAGAATGGGAGAAAATATTTGCAAGTCATATATCTGTTAAGAGATTAATACTCAGACTACATAAAAAAATACTAAACTCAACAACACGAAAACAAATAATCCAATTCAAAAATGGGCAAAGGACTTGAGTAGAAATTTCTCCAGAAAAGATATGCAAATGGCCAAAGTATATGAAAAGATATTCAACATCACTAATTATTAAAGAAATGTAAATCAAAAGTACAATGAGATATCAATTCTTACAATTAGAATGATTGCTATAAAAAAAGTAAATGAATGTCGGAGAGGATGTGGAGAAATTGGAATCCTTGTGCACTGTTAGTAGGAATGTAAAATGGTACAGCTGCTGTGGAGAACAGTTTGGTGGTTCCTCA
>NW_011888980.1:882543-884691 GCF_000151845.1 Pteropus vampyrus | reverse complement strand
AATGTCGGAGAGGATGTGGAGAAATTGGAATCCTTGTGCACTGTTAGTAGGAATGTAAAATGGTACAGCTGCTGTGGAGAACAGTTTGGTGGTTCCTCAAAATATTCAAAATAGAATTATTATATGTTCCAACAATTCCACTTCTGTACATATACCCAAAATAATTGAAAGCAGGGTCTCAAAGAAATATCTGTATAGCTATGTTCATGGCAGTATTATATATGATAGCTAAAATGTGGACGCAATTCAAGTGTCCATCATTGGATGAGTAGGGAAGCATAATGTGGTATACATACACTGAAATGTTATTGAGCCTTAAAAAGGAAGGAAATTCTGCAATATGTGATAATGTGGATCTACCTTGAGGACATTTGCTAAGTGAAATAAGCCAGTTACAAAAAGACAAATATTTTATCACTCCACTTATATGAGGTACAGTGAATGGTCAAAATTCTAGAGACAGAAAGTAGAATGGTGTTTGCCAGGGGCTGAGGGGAGAGGGAAATAGGGAATTGTTGTTTAGTGTGTATAGAATTTCAGTTTTATAAAAAGAAAAGAGTTCTGGGAATGGAAAGTGGTGATGTTTGCACAACATTATAAAGGTATTGAATAGCACTGAATTGCATCCTTAAAATGGTTAAGATGGTAGATTTTATGTTATGTATATTTTACCACAATAACAAATTAAACAAATAACATAAAAAATTCAAAGAAATAAAGTGTGCAGTAAACAAAGCGAGACAATTAAGCCTTTGATTTTCACTTAAATAACCAAAATTTTGAAAAAAGTACACAAAATATGAATATTACTACCCTTATATAACATATATTGAAAATCAATTTCCTGAAGTTGTAAAGGTATATTTAACAAGTAAAATTATATTTATTTTACTTTTTTCAGAAATACTAAGAAATTCCGGCAATAACCTGAGCTTGGCAAATTGAAAATTTCAAATACAAATAAAAAATAAAAAAGAAACAATGGTAAGAAGTAATAAAAATCAATAATTTAATAGTAAATAATAACAATGTAAAACAAAATGTATTTTTACATTAGTAGAAAAGGTTGTGAAAAAAACTGATAATTAAAAATAACACTAAATGTTTTAAATTCATCTGTAATACAAAGCATCTCACTGACAAAAACCAAACGGCAGTTAAATTAACCATCAGATGAATTGCTATGGTTCAGTCAAAGGCACAGGCAGATGCTATGTGGTATTGCCACTGTTGAGAGCTCTCTGGTGAGAAGTCAGTGATGCATGGAATTATATGCCCCCAAATGATATTTAATGAATGCTGGAATTTCATAGAGGGAGCCATATAAGTAGTGTTCAAAATATTTTCAATGATCATTTTTTTTTTTTTTGGCTTAAACAGCAGAAGTTTCTTTTCTCACAGTTCTGTAGGCTGGGAGTCCAAAGATTAGGTGCTGGATAATTTGATTGTGGGTGACTTCCTGGCTTGCATGTGGCTGCCTTCTTGCTGTGTCCTCATGTGATGGAGCTTGATTAATTTTTAAACACACTTATTTTTTTCTTAGCATTTTTATGTTTACAGAATAATCGTGCAGAAAATACCAATAGTTGCTCTGTGTTCTACCTCTTTCCTCTCACCCCAAGTTTCCCTTAACATCTTTGCCTTTTCTGGGTGTTATATAGTTGGAATTATATGGCATGTATCCTTTTCAGACTGGCTTCTGTAACTTAGCACTATGCATTTAAAGTTCCCTCATGTCGTTTCGTGGCTTGATAGCTCATTTGTTTTTATTGCTGAGTAATATTCCACTGTCTGAATGTACCACAGTTTGTTTATCCATTCAGTTATTGAAAAACATCTGGGATGTTTCCAGTTTTTGGAAATTATGAATGAAGCTGCTATAAACATTTGCGTGCAGGTTTTTGTGTGAATTTAGTTTTCATCTCATATGGGTTAATATCTAGAAGCGCAATTGCTGAATTGTATGGTAAGCCTATGTTTAACTTTGTAAGAAGCTACCAAACTATCTTCCAAAGTGTCTGTACCATTTTATATTCCTACTAGCAGTGAATGAGAGTTTCTGTTGCTCCACATTGTCACCAGCATTTGGTGTTGTGTGTGTTTTGGATTTTAGCTATCTAACAGGTGTGGAGTAGTATCTCAATATAG
>NW_011888980.1:880964-882493 GCF_000151845.1 Pteropus vampyrus | reverse complement strand
CCTATGTTTAACTTTGTAAGAAGCTACCAAACTATCTTCCAAAGTGTCTGTACCATTTTATATTCCTACTAGCAGTGAATGAGAGTTTCTGTTGCTCCACATTGTCACCAGCATTTGGTGTTGTGTGTGTTTTGGATTTTAGCTATCTAACAGGTGTGGAGTAGTATCTCAATATAGTTAATTTTGAAATTCTCTAATGAAATCCAAGTTGAGAATCTTTTCATTTGCTTATTTGCCATCTGTATATCTCCTTTGGTGAAATTCGTTTTGTTATTTTGAGTTTTAAAAGTTATTTGTATATTTTGGATACAGGTCCTTTGTCTAATATGTGTTTTGCATTAAGTTTCAGAGCAGAAACTTAATTTGAAGTCCAATTTATTGTGGTTTTGGTGTTCTATCTAAAATGTCATCAGCAGTTTACAGCCATACCAACCTGAACAAGCCTGATTCCGTCTGATCTTGGAAGCTAAGCAGGGTCAGGCCTGGTTAGTTCTTGGATGGGAGACCACCTAGGAAGACCAGGTGCTATAGGCATAAAAAATAAAAAATTAAGGGATTGTAAACTGACAAGATCCTTGCAATTTGTGAGGTCAACCAAGGGTTGTCTCATCTAAAAAATAAATAAATAAAAATAAAAAGTCATCAGCAAACCTAGATTTTCCTCCTGTGTTACCTTCTAGAAGTTTTATAGTTTTGCATTTTACATTCAGGTTTATAATCCATTTTGAGTTACTTTTTATGAGTAGTGTAAGGTCTGTGTCTAGGTTCATTTTTTTTTTTTTTTTTGCATGTGGATATCTAGTTGTTCCAGCACAAAAAAGAATAGTTGAATTTCTTCAATAGATTGACTTTGCTTCATCGTCAAAGATCAGTTGACTCTATTTATGTGGATCTATTTCTGGGCTTTCTATTCTTTTTCATTGATATAGTTTTCTATTTTCAGTACTATACTGTCTTGATCACTGTAGCTTCATATTAAGTCTCAAAATCAAGTAATGTTAGTCCTCTGAGTTGTTTTTCTTTAGTATTGTGTTGGCTATTTTGGGCCTTTTGCTTTGCCACACAAACTAGGAAAAGTTTGTCAATATTCACAAAATAACTTGCTAGGATTATGCTTTGAATCACATTGAATCTGTAGATCAAGTTGAGAACTGACAACTTACCAATGTTGAATCATTCTATTCACAAACATGGATCTCTCCATTTATTTAGGTCTTCTTAGACTTCTTTCATCAGAGTTTTGTAGTTTCTCTCAGATATATCTTGTATATATTTTGTTATATTTATGCCTACATATTTCTTTTTTTAATTATCAATTTTTAATAGCTGTAAAAATGCTTAAAATTTTATCAATACACATTTAGAGCCATCAGTCTTGTAGCCAGGCCACTTGTTTTCCATTTGTGGCTCACCAAAGCGCTGTGACCTGTGGGTTGGGAAGTTTTTTGATAAGAAGCAGCAGCTACCACTGAACACGACACACTACAATCTCTTCTACTGCCACTTTTTTATTAAGAACTGGACCTTGC
>NW_011888980.1:864886-880114 GCF_000151845.1 Pteropus vampyrus | reverse complement strand
ATTGTGTTGGCTATTTTGGGCCTTTTGCTTTGCCATACAAACTAGGAAAAGTTTGTCAATATTCACAAAATAACTTGCTGGGATTATGCTTTGAATCACATCGAATCTGTAGATCAAGTTGAGAACTGACAACTTACCAATGTTGAATCATTCTATTCACAAACATGGATCTCTCCATTTATTTAGGTCTTAGACTTCTTTCATCAGAGTTTTGTAGTTTCTCTCAGATATATCTTGTATATATTTTGTTATATTTATGCCTACATATTTTTTTAAATTATCAATTTTTAATGGCTGTAAAAATGCTTAAAATTTTATCAATACATATTTAGAGCCATCAGTCTTGTAGCCAGGCTACTTGTTTTCCATTTGTGGCTCACCAAAGCACTGTGACCCATGGGCTGGGAAGTTTTTTGATAAGAAGCAGCAGCTACCACTGAACACGACACACTACAATCTCTTCTACTGCCACTTTTTTATTAAGAACTGGACCTTGCCAGTTTTTCACTGCTGTGGCCAATGTTCTCACTCCTTAGGTGGACCCATCTTGCCTTTACTCAAATTTCTCTGGTTGTTTGTAGAGACAGGTTCTGATTAGAGAATTTTCATAGGGAGTTTTAGTAAGGCTTTTTTTTTTTTTTTAATACCAGACATAGAAATTTTGTCATCCTACAGATCCAGTTGGAACCTACTTGGATGTTCAGTGATCAGCAAATTCCCTGTGGTTCACATCACTCTAAAGTCTACTTGGGCCCCACTGTTTATGACTGTCTCCACGCCTTCCTTGGCACTGAAGGTTAAGGACCACTATTTGTCCTCTGCTAATCCAGGCTCCCATCATCCTCATTTAAATCAGGGAGCTCTTTTTAACTGCAATGTCTTTCACAGCATCCCTGGTCACAGGGAGTGACCACTGTGGTACTTTTCAAAGATGGCAGTATTCCTTTACCAATGATTTTCTGAAAGACTCGGTGGAGGCCTCAGGAGACATGGTTATAAGAGAGGTGAGCTGGCTACATTTGAAAATCCACTTCAATATTTCTTTTTAATTTTTTGGATTCTTTCCTGTACAAATACCAGGGGATTTCCTCCTCCTCATGTTCATTTAGCTGAATCTTGACTGAAGTTAATTTAGATAGTACACTGAAACCAGAGTCACTGGAAAGTGCATTCAAATTGACAAATTTAGCTTTATTCACACATACACTCTTCAATTTAAATTAGCAGAACCTTCGAATTCTTTCTCCTCCTGGGGTTCACTTTGAAATTGGCCTCCCAGGCTGTATCTGGAACTGACTGAAGTATTAAGAGTAAAAGCAGTCAGAGGTGGTGAATGAGGGGTAGGGAGGAGATGGGCTTCTTTTCCCAGGTAACTGCTTCAGGTGAGGTCAGAATAGGGTCTTCAAACAGGGCAGAAACAGCCTCATTATATGAAGGAAGAGGCTTTGCTTCTACTGCCAAGAGGGTCTTGGGAGCTTGGGGCCTTAAGTTACTAGAAATTATCCAAATCTTACTTTATGGACACATTTCTATTCCGATTTCTACTCTTTCCTGATGATAACTCTCACACATGAAATCTGGTGAGGCAGATAATTCCACTGACTTTGTAATTTGGCAACCTGTTGACAATATTTTGAGTATGGTTTTCAGCCTTGCAATTTGGTTAATAAAAAATTCTTTCAGCTCTATTATAGAAAAAATATAGATTTTTAAGTCTTGAGCTGAGAATTTAGGACTCTGAATGTGTTATTGATTTTTCTGTTAGTGGTCCAATTTTAAATTCATTTCTTGAGTTCATTAGTTCATTCTTTGAAGTCTTCTTGTTCTTCATGATTTTCTTTTTCTTTTTTTTTGACTGTGGCCATTTGGTTTACCAAAACCTTGTCTTCAATGGGTACTTCCAACCAGATTACCATATGTGATAATTTACCTAGCTGTTTATTCATGTATGTCAAGGTCTTCCAGAACCCATATCTTTATACTAGATGAAGCTCAGTTTTCATTCCAAACCAGGGCAGATAACCAATCCCAGGTTCTTCTCATTTCCTCAAAATACTGTTGCTTGCAATCCCACTTTGGATGATCTTTGTTCTATCTTTTTCCTACTGTTCTTGGTAGTCCCATTCTGCTTGAAATTTCAGATAACAATTTTGGGGTATTGAGCGTGACTCTTTTGGAACCGAAAGGTCACTATAATAAGGATGGACAAATAGGTAGCCTTGAAAGAAAAGCTTGGACTATGTTGGGTGGGGACTTTTCTTTGATCTCTGGGCTCTTAGATCTGCTCTTTTGGGTTGTAGGAGGTGATTCAACCTCAGTTGCAGTTTTCAAACTGGAGTGGGACAGTCCCATTACTGCCACCTTATCTGTGCATATGGGGATTTACAGGTTACAGACTGTAACCTGTCCTCCCCTGGTCTTGTCTCATCCCAGCTTCTCAGCTACCTGTGAAATGGGTAGAACAGACACAGATGTGCTCGCCTTTGAAGATGAGAAAAGAAAGAGACTTTCCCAGGATCCCCAGGGTTGGTTGGCTAGTAGGTAGGCCAAGAATCAAATCCACATCTTCCCAGACCCTCCATACTGATCTCTCTTTTAGGCCCTGCCATAACATTGCTGGCTCAGTGCAAAAGTACACACAGAGGCCCATGTACTATTACCTAAATATTTAAAAGCAAGAATGAACTGTTAAATAAAGTATACTCTATCTTTCTGTTTCGACAAATTGTCACAATTTGTAGTCTCCAGAAGCAGATACTGAGACTGTTTGGCCTTCAAGGTATTAGCGATTAACAAGGGAGGAAGCCAGAGCAGGCAGAGAGGAGTCCAATTGCAGTGCAGCACCCCCAAGCCTCAGCTAACACCACGGGGGGTGGGGGTGTTGTAGAGCATGCATGGCCCATCAGAACATACCAAAATTAGGTGGAATGCATGGGAAACCCCTTCCCCAGCTCCAGGGCAGAGCCAGCCTTTGGATGAAGCAGTTTTGTGTAGCTGCAGCAAGAGCTGACAGCTGAGCAACAAGTTCTTTCTCTAACAAACACTTCTTAATGACGATCTGTTCATCTGAGGAAAGGAAAGCAGGATGAGAGGCCCTCTTTCTCTTCCCGCTTCGGGTCTCCACATCTTACCTCTATCCACCTGCCTCCACCTTCACCCTTTGGGCCTGTGGGCATACCATACGGGGCCTGGGCCACTGGGGAAGGCGGGCACAGGAGATCTCCTGGCTCTAAAGCCCTGGAGGTGGGCGGGGAATTCCAGGATCCCCAGTACCTAGAGATGGTGTCTATTTCTGGGCAACTATGGAGCGGGCGGAAGGCCCCTAAAGGAATAGGGGCAGCATAGGGATCACCTTGCTTAGGTTTAAGATATTGCTACTAAAGATCATACTGAGATGCTGGGAGACACCAAAGAGAAATTGCTTAAGGAAGGTTTTGAATTTCTTAGGGGAGATCGTCTCCAGTTAATATTAAAAAAGGCTTAAAAATATCTCCACGAGTACCAGAGATAGTAAGTATTAGCCGTATTCCTGGTGATAGCTGTGCAGGCGCTTCATGCCACTCTCGGGGGGCGGCGGGGAGGGAGGGGGTCGGTTCGCCTTTGGTCCATCAATCCTCTCCCGTGGTGGAATCCTCCCTGCGGGTGTAGGTCAGGATCGCCCTCCATCCCTTGGCGGGCAGGCAGCCAGGTCCGAGGCCGAGCATAGCCGGGCGCTGTTGGGCGCGTGGGGGAGCCAGGGCAGGGACGAGTGCTACCAGGAGCGCAAGTGATCACGGCTGGAGCGGGAGGAGGCAGCCGGGCCCAGCCTGACGCAGTGGCGGGCGGTGGTGGCGACAGAGCAGGCCACTGTCGGGGTACCTCAGCCACGAGTATCAGCCTTTCCTCTGCCCTCTCCTCCTGCGGTTCTGCGCGCGTGGGAGTAAGCGCCTCGTGCACCCGCCGAGGTCACGGGCTCTGGGCACCCTCCGCAAGTGAGCCCAGGCGGAGGGAGGTGCAGGAGCGCGCGCTACTGGCGGAGGCGGAGAAAGGAGCCCGCGAGGCGGAGGCTCTGGAGCGGAGGGGGAGGGGGAGGAGGAGGGACCCGCCCTCCGCGCTTCGGTTGCGGGGCATGTGTGGCCGCAAGCGCCCGCTGCTGCTGTCCCGGGGCTGAGTCGTGTCCGGGTGTCTGGGACGGCGAGTGCACGAGTGTGTGTGTCCACGCGGGCGAGCTCCGCGCCGGCCCCAAGCCTCGCGTTCGCTCCCCGGGGCCGCGGTGCATGTTCGCCTTCTGCCGCTGTGTGCCGAGAGGCAGGAGGACTATGAAAATGATCCACTTTCGGAGCTCCAGCATCAAATCGCTCAGCCAAGAGATGAAATGCACCATCCGGCTGCTGGACGACTCGGAGATCTCCTGCCACATTCAGGTGCGGGCTGCACAGGGCGAGGGAAGTGGGGAATGTGCGGGACGCAGGGCTGGGGGCCTCTGTGGGTGGGCGTGAGCCGTCAGAGGCGAGGAACCTGCTAGAAAGCCAGATTTCGCTTCTTCCGCCTTCTGAGGCTGGAAGTCTTACCCGGGGATGGGGGCACTGTCCACAGTAGGTGCCCGGGCCCCTTCTGGCATGCATGTCTCCTTGCGCCCAGGCTGAGGTACCTGGCAGCTGCATCTTGGGGCACTCTAACCCCTCTGTCCCTTATCCTATCAGGAAATGGGAGCTCCAAGAACCGAGAGGGGCACCTGCAGGTTGCCCAGTCTTTCCTGTCTTTCCTCCCTTCCTCCACGTGGAGAAGGCATGCACTAGCCCCGGTTCACTCATTTTTCTTTCTGGCGCCCAGGCTCCAAACGTACGATCAGACCCAGGGACCCGCTCCCTGCCGGCTCCCTGCCCTTGGCCTTTACTGCTCCTCGGGGGCAGTCGTCGAAGTTTCCCAGGAGGGAGAGAGGCCAGGCAGCCCCAGGCTCCAGCCTTGAGGGATGGGGTGTGCGCTGCAGGGAACTGGAGCTATCTTGAAAAGAATCGTGTGAAATCTTAGTGTTTCAGAGAAAAGAAAAGGGCTCTGAGGCCGGCAGAGCTGAACTGAGCTCAGGGCTCAGGGAGCCCTGCAGGACCTGGGTCCCAGGGAAAGGCGCCCCTTGGAAGTTTGGTAGACGTTGGCTCTTGCCCAAGTTGGGGAAGGTGAGAGTTGTTTGGGCAAAGACAGGTTTCCTGGTAGCCCCATCCTCTGGTAGTTAAGTGCCTTTGGACTTGCAGGAGGGCTAGTATGAGCTGCAAGGATGTGTGTGTGTGTGCGTGTGTGCGTGCGCGCGCGTGTGCACACTTTTGGTGGGTGTATATGTAGTCAGGCGTGTGTTCTCTCCCATGACCCACTTGGCATACACGATATGGAAAGGTCGTATCAGGGCTTGGTACTATTGGCTTCTTTCAAATCTATTTAATTATCTCTGAGATTTCCTCTTCTCAGCTACCCCAGTCTTGAATGAAGCTCCAGGACTGAGCTTCAGGAGATATGGCACCCTACATCCTTCTGGTGAGAGGGGAATGCGGTCAGCGACTCCCAGCTGCAGGAATCCATTTCTGGGCTGTGTTAACCAAGAATGAATGAAGGAATAAAAGTTCTTCCCCATTTCCCCTATTTTTTTCCTGGTGGGAGCTTGTGACACCCGGAAGGTGGCAACTAATCTGTAAGTTGACAACCGGACAAGTTTCAAGGCAACAATGTGGTGCCCCATGGAAAGTAGGTTCTCACTGAATTTCATTCTGAGCTAAGTACTGCTGCTAAACTTACTAATAAAAGGATTAGCAGGATAGGCAGTTTTTCTGCTGCCAGAGTTGCACGGAAACGTTTGATATGTACTGTCTTGTGATCCAGAGAGAGTTGCGCACTTTGGCTTTACGTCCTAAAGTGGATGCACAAGTCTTTTAAATTGAATATATAGATAATGGAGGGGCCAGCAGCAGGGAGTGGAGCTGCTGAGTTCTTTGCATTCTTAGCTCTCTGGCTGCCCTGTTCTGTCCCACTTGAAGTTGACACTACTGGTTTGTCCCTGGTTCCTGACTGTCTTCCTTAGAATAGATAAGTTGTCCTCAAAGGAAATGTATTTGTTGACTGGTGTTCTGGGCAACAATAAGTTGTAGCCAATCTAATAACAGTTTGGAAAGTTACTTTGTACAGCCCAGCTGATACCAGAGGTTAAAAAGCTATGTTCCAAAATGTTGATTTAGGCATTGCTTAAAAAATAAAAAATCCATTGTTTCATTTTGTGGCATATCTTTTTCTGCTCTTTCTGTCCCTAAATGGTGATTATCATTTAACCAATTAGAATGAATGAAAAGATTTTCTTTTGATAATCTTAGACCTTATACCTTTCTAGAGAATTCCAAACCCAGGAACTGAAATTGTACTTCTGAGTGTAAGGTCACAAAACAAAACACAAAAAACCAACCAAACAAACTTGCTATTTGTTTAGAGTGAGATTTTTTTTTTTTTTAAGAACCTTTTGTAGTCACTAGTATATGCCCTGCAGAAGCCAGCCAGCCTGCCTGCCTACCTGCTGCCCTCCTTCTTGCCTGCCTGCCCTCCCTCCTTCCCTCCCCTGTTTCCTCTGTTCTAGAGAATCACAGAGTTAAGTAAGTGTATGGACTGTTAAACAGTCACATACATCTGCAAAAATGTGGGTTACAGGTTTTTTTGATAAATAGCTTTAAATTTTTTTTTTCCAAATTATATAATTTTGGCATTATTTTGGCGAAGAAAACTTTCAAGCAAACAACTTTATGGCCTGTCTCATCATCCTGATAGCCAGTTCCAGTAGGAGATGCAGAAAGTCACTTGCTGTGTCTCTTCACAGGGTTTGGGATGCTGTCCCATCATGTCATTTGAGTGTGACTGTTTAGGTAGTGTGAAAGAGGAATTCCAAATGGACAGAGTCAAAGGAGGGTTCAGGGCATCAGACCGGAGCCTGGGGAAGGGCAGGAGTTGCTGAATTCTCCCAACTGGGCCAATCTTTGAAGTCTGGAGACTAGAGAAGGACCTGGCTTACCTCTAACCTCTTTCGTTTAGTCTTGCTGCTTCAAGTAGAGTGGAGTCCTAGCCATCTTTCCCATTTTATCCACTTTCTCAGTTACCAGCATGATTATTCACAACTCCTTCTAATGAGCTTACCATTTTAATACCAACTTTCATTGAGTAAAATTTAGGCTTTTCACATTATTCATTCTTTAGCAAAGCCTGGTAAACATGGTCGATATAGTTGGAATTGGCTGGAATTTGGGTTTGTGTTTGAATCCATGAGGGTAAGAAATTTTGTTGTTATTGTTCATCAAGGAGTTCCCAATATCTAGAATAGTACCTGGCATGCAGTATGTGTTCAATAAACGCTTAATGATGAATAGCCAATATTTGGTCTAGCTCATTACCTATCAGCATGAGGATAGCATGACAATAATGGATTCAGAATCAGGAGATGTGTGGTTTAGTTATATTGTTAACTGGCTTTGTGACATTGAGTCATTTGATTTTTGGAGTCGATATTTCTTCTTTTGTCAAATAAGAGAGTTGGGTTAGGTAGATGGCTTCATTTTAAAAAGTCTACAGTTTAATTATTACCTAGATCAATTACATTTGAGTAAAACATTGCTGTTGACACAGTGATTGTGTATACATTATCTCATGTAATATTCATAACCTGCTTTATCTTTGTTTTATTGATGTTATTGTGTTATTGAGTGTTATCTCAGTCTTATAGGTATAGAAAATGAAGTTCAGGGAGATTAAGCAATTTGGATCACCTGGCGATTAAATAGATTAGAACTCAAAATCCAGAGCTCTTTATTCTCTGTAGCATTGCCTCTTGAAACTTGAGAGTTAGAATGCTTTTGGCTACAGGTAAGACAGTAGCCAAGCTAAAGTGGCTTAAATTACAAGGACACTTATGATCTTGCCTAACAAGAAGTCCAGAGGTAGAGCAGCTTCAGAGTTGTTCAGCAGCTCTGCACGACCATGTGCTTTCTGTTTTTCTACTCGGATATCTTCCATGTCAACTATGTCACTATGTCATCATGATTATAAGATGGCTGCAGTAATTCTGGATGTCAGTCAGGCACTACCACATCTACCATATAAAAGATGGTATTTCCTCATGCATTTCTTTTTATCATGGAGGAACACCTTTTCTACAGGTCCCATGAGTCTTCTCACCAGAATCCACTGGCCAGGCCGGGGTCATACACTCCTGCCCCAGATGCAGAAGAGTCTAGGAATGTGGAATGTGTGCATCTGGTGTCTTCATTCTCTACAATGGGAGCTGGGCTTTGCCATTACGGAAGGAATGGAGGGGTATGTGTGTATCTGTGGTGGGAAGCAGGGAACAGCTCTTGGCTAAGCAAGCAGTAATGTCTTTCAGAATGGTCAAATTGAGTTGCAATTACTGTTACAATAAAATTGCCAAGAGAATTTAGTAAGATGTCATCTAAGCTCTGGCTTACTTTAGGTAATCTTCGTATGAACACATTCCAGAACAAGAAAAATTATTGGATAATCCTTTGTAGTTTGTGTTGTTAAATATGAGTTCTGTCCTTACTGAACTGGTGGGTTCTGGGCAGTTTTACCAGCCATCTTGTGTAGAACAGGCATCTCTTACGCCTGCCGAAGTGGCAGTATGGCAAAGTGGTTGAGACCTTGTGTTCTGGAGTGCTACTTGATTGGGTTGGAACCCTGGCTCTGCCATTGATTAGCCAGGTGACTTTGGGCAAGTCATTTTACCTCTTTGGATCTCAGTTTCTTCATCTGTAAAGTGGGTATGGTAATGGCACAGACCTCATGGGCTCGCCGTAAGGATTCAATACAGAATACATATCAAGTGCTTGGCTTAGTACCAGGCCCATGGTAAGAACTGAAAAAATATTGACAGTTATTTTAATATCATGTACAGGCATCTCAGAGGTAATCCTAAGTAGTGGGAAGGCTTTGACTTAGAATCTAATGTCTTTAAGCCCAAACTCCATCATTTTCTGACTGTGCAAGACCTTAAGCAAGTCACTGGGCCTCTTGTATTTTTATCTGTAAAATGGCATAATAATTCCTCAGTTGCCATTTTCCACTGGGTTGTTGAGATGATGTATGTAAAAGCATGTAACTGTTAAAACATCACCCAAATGTAGAGTACTGCTCTAATCAGTTTAATTTAAAAAAAGGAAGTAGTGTACTGCTCCCCGAATTTCTTATCTGTTGGAACAGAAATTGGATGGTCACATGCAAATATACATATGTGCTAAATATCAGGCCCCATGATGATCCCGCTGGTGAAATCCTAGCTAGATTTAGTAACAGCCAGTAAAGACAACCCAATGCTTTCTCTATCAAACTCATCTAGAATGCCATTTAGAGTCTCCTGAAAATCAGACACAAAAGGAATAATAGAAGGAGGAGACAGTTTGTTAACTACTGTGGCCCACCACTGATGTTTTCACATGGGCCAGCTCTTTGTATTAAGTATGTTCTGAGAAAAAAGTAATGCTATTTCAATGGTCTGCTAAGATCTTATCTCTTGATGTCCTGGGAGCAAAGGCAAAGTGTATTGACTGTGGGGAGAATGAAATACTGTTAGACAGTTAGATACAGTGTCATTTGGACACTATATCTGCTGGGTGCTTTTAACTTGGTCCAGCAAATTCTAATTCAAACTGGCTTTAACATTAAGCACACTTCCTTGCTTATATATCCAGAATTCTTGAGTTAAGGACTTAATTCAAGGACTGTCCTACCTTTTGTGATGGCTTTATTGGGAGTAAAAAGGCTATAGTAGTTCCAGTTCTCACATTTTTATAGGATACCCTCCAGAGGAAGGGAAAAACTACTTCTAACTCAGCACTCCAAGCAAGAGCCTTGCAGTCATTTCATCAGACCTCCTAGATCACATGCTCACCCCTGAACCAGTGACTGCAGTAAGTGGAAGGGAATCTACTAATTAGCTTAAGATGACCAGAACTTGACCCTGGGACTCAGGGTGGAATCAGCCTCCTTCTTGGTGGTGGTCTGCATGGGGGAGGGGTCAATACCTAAACATCAGGGCTTTCTTCGGAAGGAGGCAGTAGGGAGGGGAAATGGCTACTAGGAAGATAACCCACATACCTGCTCTAGATGTTTTATCTGGGTGAGTGGTCTTCAAAGTGTGGGCCAGGGGCCCCTGGAAGTCCCTGAGATCATTTCAGGAATTTAAGAGGCTCAAACCATTATCAAAACAATCCTAAGATGTCGTTTACTTTTCAGGTAAGTTTTATCGAGATATGATTCACATACCATAAAATCTATCCTGTTAAAGTGTACAATTTTAGTATATTCACAGAATTGTGCAACTATCACCACAATAAATTTTTAGAACATTTTCATCATCCCTAAAAGAAACTCTGAGCCCTTTAGCAGTCATACTCCCATTTCCTCCTAACTTTCCCAACCCTAGGTAACCATGAATCTACTTTCTATCTTTATAGATTTGTCTGTTGTGGATGTTTGATAAAAATGGAGTCATACAATATGTGAGCTTTTGTGTCTGGCTTTTTTCACTTAGCATAATGTTTTTAAGGTTCATCCATGTTGTAGCATATATAAGTATTTCCTTCCTTTTTACTACTGAATAATATTAATAATATTCCATTGTATGGGTAGATCATATTTTATTTATTTATCAGTTGATGGAAATTTGGATTGTTTCTACTTTTTGGATATTATGAATAGTGTTGCAGTGAACATTCTTATAAAAGTTGCTATATGGACACATGTTTCATTTCTCTTGGGTATATACCTAGGAGTTAAATTGCTGAGTCATATGATAATTCTTTGTTTAATCTTTTGAGGAACTGCAAAACTGTTCTCCTAAGCACCTGTACCATTTTATATTCCCACCAGCAATGTATAAAGATTTCAATTTCTCTACATCCTTGTCAACACTTGTTATTAGCTGTCTCTTTGATTATAACCATCTTGGTTGGTGAGAAGTGGTTTCTAATTGTGTCTTTGATTTGCATTTTTTTTGATGGCTAATGATGTTGAGCATCTTTTCATGTGCTTATTGGCCATTTGTGTATTTTTCTTGGAGAACTGTCTACTTGGTTCCTTTGCCCATTTTAAAATTAGATTTTCTTTTTATTTTTGAGTCGTAAGAATTCTTTATATATTCTGGATACAAACCTCATATAATAGATGATTTGTAAATAATTTTTCCCATTTTGTGGGCTTTTTACTTTCTTGATGGTGTCAAAAGTTTTTAAATTTTGATGAAATCCAATATACCTAGTTTTTTTTCTTGCTTATATTGTTGGTGTCATAGCTAACAAACTATTGCCTAATGCAAGATCATAAATTTATGCCTATGTTTTCTTCTAACGGTTTTGTAATTTTAGCTCTTATATTTAGGTCTTTGATTTATTATTTTATTGACATGCAGTTCACATGCCATAAAATTCACAATTTTAAAGTGTACAATTCAGTGGATTTTAGTATATTCACAGGATTGTACAACTATCACTACTATCTAATTCCAGAACACTTTCATCATCATCCAAATAAATGTGTACCCATTAACAACCATTTTGAGTTAACTTTTATATATGGTGTGAGGTAGGGGTCAATTCTATTCTTTTGCTTGTGGATATCCAGTTGTCCTAGAACCATCTGTTGAAAAAACAATTTTTCTCCATGGAGTTTTCTTGTTACCCCTGTTGAGATGTTGTTTGCCTTTTCCACTCTTTTTCTCTCATGAGTGTACAGTGGAGTTTTCCAGAGGCTGCATGATATGTGATATTGCAACACATTGCAGAAGCAGATGTAAGAATCCAGCTGTCTTTTATTGAGCCAAACATTAAAGATATTCACAAAAATGTAAAACAATGCTACTTTTCTTACTAAGTTGGTTATTATTTTGTAAATAAGTTGTTTTTCATAAAATATGTTATGTTATGCGCAGTGGGCTTATTTTTGAATGAATTAAAATTGAGTATTTAAAAAATTTGTAGCAAATATTGCTATATACAACCTAAATAAAAGCTCTATAGATTCTCAATAGTGTAGAGGAGTTTGGAAGCCAAGAAGCTTAAGATTTGCTGATTTGGGTGATGTCAATTTATTGACCTTCCTGAAAAAAAAACAAATAAAACAAAATAGGACTCCTATGCATCTTGAGCCTCTAAGATTTCAAGTTATAAGTGCTTAAAATGATATCAATTAAATAAAAAACAGCTAGCATGTACATGGAAAATATGTTTATGTGTATTTGGAATTCTTAGTAGTAACTCTATACATCTGTGTATGTGTGCGTGTGTGTATGGCAATGTGAACAGTAAAAGGACAGGACTAGGCTCTGCTGTAGTAAACATTTCTTAATTGCACTTACTCTTTAACTGAATCATGATTTATTCAACTCTAGGACTAAGATAAAGCCATGTCTTACTTTGAGACCGCTCTTTTGGTTACGGAAAACGTACAGCAATAGTGCATTAAGTGTTTGAAATGTAAGCCACCTGAATAAGGTTCGTTATTCATTTGAATTCTTAAGCTATTACTCCTTCTTCTAAGTCGGCAGTTTCGGCAAACTTAAAAACATTGCAGGGATGGAAATACCAGAACGTGTCCCAGGGACCATCTGAGATTCACATTGGATAGATAACATAGTCCTCTCTTAGTTCTCACTTTGTGTGATGAAGGATTCAGATTGTTCTTCCTGTGAATTAACAGAGAACCAGATGTAGAGTCCAGAGATGAGGAAGAACCAGGATTATGATCAGGAGCCATTAGGGCCGATTTTGCAACTGAGATTTGAATTTGATTCAGGCTAAAAGGAGTTAATATTCAGTTTTTGATATTCCGGTGGCTCTTCCATGCTCTTGTTAAATGCGGGTTTTGATTCAGGAGGTCTTGAAGAGGGCCCTGACATTCGGCATTTTCAACAAGCTTCCAGGTGATGCTGATGCTGCTGGTCTGTGGACCACACTTGGAATAGTAAGGTGTCAGTGGAATTTATCTTTTTCATAACACTTTTCTTAATTTTTTTGAGTGTGGGGACATTTTGGTCCTTATCTCCTTTGATAATGCCTCACCTGGCACATTTTCCTCAGTAGATGTTCAGTGAATGTTTGATTGAGTGGGTAAATGAATAAAGAAATTCACCCAGGTGTGTCTATCACAATAGACTGAGTACTGAATAGACTCTGATGCCAGGACTGGAATGATTTCTTTTGACTCCCACCCCAGCCAAATCAAGAGATTGTTTTTCAAACAGGATTTCCTGTGATGGCCAATCTGATGGAGTGTTGAATGTCTGTGAGAGTACATGGGGCCCAGCGTTAGTGAGGGTCTTGTCTTCTTGCTTTCTTGTATCCTGGACTCTTGGTGGCATTGCAGAAGGACTCTGGCAACTTCTTGTCATAAACAAATCATTGTCTCTAAGCCAACAGTGCCTGGAATCTCCTAGAGGCATAGGGGGCCCAGCTGTTTTCACTAGCAGAAGTGACCTCGAGGGACAGTGACCCTGGAGGACAGTGAAACTGTATTTTAGGTGTAACATAAGCTCTGGAGCTGTTTGCTTTGGTGACTATCCCTGAAGGTGCAGGAGGGAAGTGAGAGGATCACTTGAGAAAAAAATGAAGCTCATTCTAAAAGTGAAGAACGTTTGTATCGATCAAGCAATGATGGTTTTTTGTAAATTAGTAAAAATAAAAAGTAAATTAGTAAAGTCCTTTGAAATAAAATTAATCTTGTTTGATAAATGTTAAAAATATTTTCTGTATTTCAGGCACAGAGCTGAGAATGAGAGATAAAAAGAAAAGAAAATCAGCCGTCAAGAGGCTCACAGTCATTGGGGGGAGAGAAAAAAGATAGTGAAGCAGGATAAAATGTATATGCGGGTAGAGGATCAAGAGGGTCAGAGGGAGGCATCTGTATCAGACTGGGGCAGCAATACCTATCTCTACTGCGAGTGAATCTTGATTAATAATTAATGGATGCGTAGAATTCATCTCTTTGAAGAAGGGAAAAAGGCATCACAGGCAAAGTGATCCCTTGTTTGGCATGAAACAGCATGGAAATGAAGGAAGGGAGAATCCTGGGTGAGTCCTAGGTGGTTCGGACAGGAGTAATGGCAATGTCGCTCCAGGAGAGACAGGACCGGCCACATAATTTTGGGGGCCTAGTGCAAATTGAAAATGTGGGACCCCTTGATCAAAATTATGCAGAATTTCAGGATCATGACAGCAGACCATTAAACCAAGTTATGGGGCCCTTCTGAACATGGATCAGACACCCATGAATCTAGCCTTGAGAAGACAGAATAGAGGAGAAACAGGTTGGGGGAGGAGATGATGAGTTTCATTTTGGGTATGTTGACTATGAGGTGCCTGTAGGGTATCTGAGTGGAGAATTTCCAGTAGACTGTTGGATACAAGGAATGAAAGTCAGCCGAGCAGTCTGATGTAAAGACAGAGATAGGAAAGTCCTTAGTGTTCATGCAAGTGCTGGTAGAGAGATGTGGTATGAATGAAACTACCACAATGGGTCTTCATTTCTTGTCTGTGGTTCCTCTTGGGGCATCCTTATAGATCAAACCAATGGGTTATGAGCTCTAGCACTCTTTCCAAGGGTATTTGATTATTTTTCACTCATTGAGCAACTCTGACCTGAGCAAGAGTTTCCCCAGTTTCTTCTGCAACTAGGGCAGCCAAATCAGAGTTATCAGTGGAAAAGCATTTTCCTGCTCCTAATCCTCAACTCATTTCCTAGCTTGAACTAAAAAATGAAAAAAACTCTCTCTCAGCTTTCAGATTCTGAGTTACAAAGCATAGGATTTTCACTCTAGGCAAGTTACCCTTTGAGACAGTGTCATGAACATTAAAAGATAATAATTTGAAAATCCTATCAACATGGTATGAAATCGAAGTGAGCATGTTATGTGAGGAGCAGCTTTGCAGTTTATGCTACAATAATTTTTCCTATATTTAATATTGATATCTCAGATATCTTTTATGGCAAATTTAGTTTTCTACTTAAATTCCATTTTTTGTGAATATTAATTAAAATAAATTCAAATTCTGTAAAATTGTTAATATTAGTAATGTAATGGCCTGGATCTTAGTTGTACAATAGAGTTTTATCTGAATATATCTATGTATTATGTTAAGGCTTGAAATGTGATTATTCTGTGGCAGGGAATAGCATGTTAACAAATCAGGGTTTGATTTATTATCTCTCACCTCAGAAGCATAA
>NW_011888980.1:861848-864249 GCF_000151845.1 Pteropus vampyrus | reverse complement strand
ATTTGAGAATAGCAAATTAGAAGAACAAAGCAGATTTTAATCATATGCCACAGCGCGGAAGATGGTTTAGGTTTATGTCCAAATTGTACCTCCATTAGAGAAAGGGAGGCTTTTAATGCTTTATCCAATATTTATTGTTAAAGATTTATTCCTTCCTTTCCTCCAGTCTTTCTTTAGTACACTCACTGAGCGGGAAATGCCAACCTTTTTTCCCCTCAATGTATTGAACAGTTGTTAAGTGTGAAACATTTTCTGATGTTAGTGGAAATGGAGAAAGAAAGAGAGAGAGAGAGAGAGAAAGAGAGAGAGAGAGAGAGAGATTGATTGATTTTGAAATTCAAGATCTTCACCCTTTAAGAGATTTTAGTCTGAAGGTAAAATTGAAGATTAAGAAAGTGTTCCCTCCCATCTTTTCATCCATCCACTCGCCCACCCATTCATCCGTCAACCCACCCACTTGCTCCTCGACTCACCCGTTCACCCACCTCTTTGTCTGTCTGTCCATCCATCCAACAAACTTTTATTGAGCGCCTCTGTTAAGGACTGGCTGGGTACCAGAGATACAAAGATAAATAAGAATATGGTCCTTTACAGTCTAGTAGAGAAGACAGACACATAAACAGATTCAAGGTGGTACTACTATAATGAAGAACCCCAGGATATCACTGGAGCACATAGAGAAGCCAGCAGTAGAGCCAGGGGGAAGGTAAAGTATCCTCCTTTAATCTGTAGACACTTCTCCAAAGTCACTACTCCTCAACAGGATGTTCTTTGAAATGGATCACTGACATTTCCTAACTCACATTTAAGCGCGAATAAGAGCATCTTTAGGAATTTTGCTCTTCTTCTTGCAGATTTCTCAGCAAAAATTGTACCTTGCTACAAAATGTGATTTTAAGAAAATCACACCCTTCCCTGCTTCCTACCAGATTTCCACCCTCGAAGAGTCTCCAGAAATTCTGGAGCAGCCGCTGGGGCTCCTAACCCAGCCAGGAAAGGTTTTCTGGAGTAGATGATGTCTCAGATGAGTTTTAAAGGAAAAAAGGCAATGTCTGGCCAATAAATTGGGGAGTTTGTTGAGAAGGGATGCAGTTAGGGAAAAAAGGTCATTCTAGCAGAAGGCTGAGCATGGTCAAATGCACAGTGTTTGTGGGGAACTAAAAGAGATACATTATGATTTTATATATCAACAGAGAGGTCCATGGAATGCAGTTGTAAGTTGGCAATTACCTGCTCAGACTATGCAGACAGTGGAGTGGACAGTTAGAGTCTAGGAAAATATACTGGCTACTATTTACTAGGAAAAAATTAAAGACAACCTTAGTGAGGCGTGGTTTCTATGGTCCAATGACCTGAAGAACTGTTTTGCAGGGCTCGTACTTCCAGAGCCAGAGTTAAGACACATTGTCTTAACTGTCTCAGATGTGGAATGCCTTAGTGCTCTTTGAAAAGCACCACTCTCAGGAACACTGGAGTTTTCAAATTTTTAGTGAAGGTTTTAAACTTTTATGTGCTGTTGGGGGGTGGTGATGTTTCCCTGATCTGTGGCCTTCAGTGAATCCAGTGATGATGCAAGTGATTCTTAATTCCACATTAGGAAATTGACAGATCTTTCCAAGGCAACTCACTCCACTAACCTGTTAGGGTTGTCCTGAGTCCAGCCAGAGAGGGCCCGATGGAAGGATGTGCTTGTGGGAGTGCCTGGAAATAATCGTTGACTAGAAGTGAGAGGAATTGAAAAGGCCCCCCTGTACACTTTACATCAGCACTGCCCAGTACAACCTTTGCGAGGACAGAACTATTCTATATCTGTGCTGTCCAATTTGGTAGCCACTAGCCTCAAGTGGCTATTGAACACTCAGAATGCAACGAGTGTCAATGAGGAACTGAATTTTCAATGTTATTTAAATTCATTAAAATCTAAATTTAAATAGCTGCATATGCTAGTGAGTATTATACTGGACAACATAGTGTTAACCTCTTAATGGTAGTTAACTCTGGAAGGAGAGAGGCATTAAGAGTCAAGATGGGGAAGAGCACAAGAAAACTTCTCTGCTTTTCTTTATAGACTTCCGTACCATTTGAAATTTTGGCGAGTATGTGTTTCTTTTGTAGTTTGAAAAACATGACATTTTGAAGAAAATGTACATACCTTTATTCTTAGAGAGGACTTAGAGAACTAGAAAGGATTTTAGATTTTTAGTCAAATGCCTGCATCTTAAGGAGCACCTGAAGTCTGGAAGAGAAGAGACTCACTACCTAGTGAATGACAAAGAGGACTGGGACCCGGGCATCTAGACTTCCATTTTCACAGTTCCTTTGACTTCATAGTAAGGCATTGTTTATGTGAGCTTGGCGAATGTTGCTGTGTGTATTTTTGTACCTAGAAATTAGTGATATA
>NW_011888980.1:856451-861798 GCF_000151845.1 Pteropus vampyrus | reverse complement strand
CCACTAACCTGTTAGGGTTGTCCTGAGTCCAGCCAGAGAGGGCCCGATGGAAGGATGTGCTTGTGGGAGTGCCTGGAAATAATCGTTGACTAGAAGTGAGAGGAATTGAAAAGGCCCCCCTGTACACTTTGCATCAGCACTGCCCAGTACAACCTTTGCGAGGACAGAACTATTCTATATCTGTGCTGTCCAATTTGGTAGCCACTAGCCTCAAGTGGCTATTGAACACTCAGAATGCAACGAGTGTCAATGAGGAACTGAATTTTCAATGTTATTTAAATTCATTAAAATCTAAATTTAAATAGCTGCATATGCTAGTGAGTATTATACTGGACAACATAGTGTTAACCTCTTAATGGTAGTTAACTCTGGAAGGAGAGAGGCATTAAGAGTCAAGATGGGGAAGAGCACAAGAAAACTTCTCTGCTTTTCTTTATAGACTTCCGTACCATTTGAAATTTTGGCGAGTATGTGTTTCTTTTGTAGTTTGAAAAACATGACATTTTGAAGAAAATGTACATACCTTTATTCTTAGAGAGGACTTAGAGAACTAGAAAGGATTTTAGATTTTTAGTCAAATGCCTGCATCTTAAGGAGCACCTGAAGTCTGGAAGAGAAGAGACTCACTACCTAGTGAATGACAAAGAGGACTGGGACCCGGGCATCTAGACTTCCATTTTCACAGTTCCTTTGACTTCATAGTAAGGCATTGTTTATGTGAGCTTGGCGAATGTTGCTGTGTGTATTTTTGTACCTAGAAATTAGTGATATACAATTATTTAAGGTCAAATTCCACTCTATCGCTGGTGTATAGGAAAGAGATTGACTTTTTTTTTGATATCAACCTCGTATCCTCCAATCTCTCTGTAATTGCTTATTAGTTCCCGGGTTTATTTTTGTTGATTCTTTCAGATTTTCTACATAGATGATCATGTCATCTGTGAACAAAGACAGTTTTAGAGCTTCCTTCCTAATCTGTATACCTTTGATTTCCTTTTGTTGCCTTTGCGCATTAGCAAAGACTTAAAGTACAGTGTTGAAAAGTAGTGGCGGGGAGGGGACATCGTTGCCTTGTACCTGATCGTAGTGGGAAAGCTTGGAGTTTCTCACCATTCAGTATGATATGAGCTGTAGGCTTTTTATAGAGTTTTTTTTTTTTTTAATCAAGTTGAGAAAGTTCCCCTTTATTTCTAGTTTACTGAAACTGAAAGGTATTTTTTTTTTTTAATCTTGTTTGGGTATTGGATTTTGTCAAATACGTTTTCTGTATTTATGGTATGATCATGTGATTTTCTTTTCTTACGTTGTTGTTGTGATGAATTACATTAATTGGTTTTTGAATGTTGAACCTGCCTTGCATACTGGGGTGAATCCCACTTGGTTGTGATGCGTGATTCTTTTTCTGCATTGTTAGATCATCTAATGATCTAGACAAAGGAAATTAACTCCTAAAACTTGTAATTATTGATAAACAAATATTACCTCTCAAATTAGTAATTTCCCCCCACATTTATTTTGGAGATACTATCATTTCTCTTTAATAATGATCATAGAGCACATAGTAAAAATTCAAATAATACGAAACATTATTCAGTGAAAAATAATTCTCCTATACCTGATGTACTCCTCAGAGGTTACTCCTCTCCACAGACTTTTTTGGTGCATCCTTCCAGAATTTTCGGTTTCCTCCAGAAAACAATATTGATCACCTTTTATTGTGGAATAGTAACGGCCCCATTGGGGTGTAGTTTGCATGGGCCAAATGACCTGGAGAATTGTTTTCCAGAGCTAGCGTGGCTAACACATCTAGAACTAGAGGTAAGATGTGTCAGGTTGTCTCAGGCTCTGAATACCTCCATAAGTGTTGGAGTGCACTTCATGCTGCTCTTTAATTCTCATTGGTGGACTTGTTTTTGTGCTGGATGATTGATATTCAAGTTCTAGTTTTTTGGGAGTCCTCACTACTTCTTCCATCAGCTCATATTTTCCTCTTTGGCGGTGAGACTGGAATAAATAAAGAACCCTTCTGTGTTCTCCCCCCTTCTCTGCTCACCTTCTTGTCTTGCAGACCTAGGATGTCTTCAAAGAGGATCTTTCCTCTCAAGGGCCCTGTTTAAAATTCCACTTCTTCGGTGATGTGTGAAGAACAGTCAGAGATGCTGAAAGACATCTGACATGTGAGATTCCTTCCAGGGAATACTTACATCCTAGAGGGCTTCAGACAGGGAGGGGCAAGAAGAAAGGGAGCCTGGCCTCCTGGAGGAGGAGAGCAGAGAAGAAAGGGAAGGCTGATGATTTGCTCAGGTAGTGTGAGGGTGACTTGCAGAGAGGGTATTTGGGGTGCACATCCAACCACGCAGTCCCTGTGCTCATTTTTTGCAGGAGGGCTTAGAAAGGCAATCGATCAGTTGATCAGCCAGTAAGCATTTATTAAACCAATATAGTTTTAATGCCCCATCACACACACTATCTGAGCCTTCTCTCTAAAGTGACATTCCTAGTCACAATGCTTCTTGTCATTTTTTTCATAGCACTTAGGCTGTCGATTAACTTGTTCGTTCTTTTGGGTGCTTGTTTGGCTGTCTGTCTTCCCCACTACCCTGGCAGCTCCAAAGAGGGCAGAGCTGCTGCATCCCAGTGTCTAGAGCCTCCCCGGTGTCTGGGACACTGTAGGTGCTCAATGTAAATGTTGGTTAGCTGAGAGAATACAGAAATGAATACACATTACCAAATAATGACAATAGTGACAGTGATTGATACCATTTGTTGAGCACTTACTAGATGCCAGCCCCATGCCAGCACCTTTCATCTCATTTAATCCTCAGAAGCAGCCCCATGAAGTTGGGATCAGTGTCCCTCACTTTCAGATTAGGAAAATGGGCCACAGAGATGGATCCTGTCCCAAGTCCACAACCAGTAAGTGGTGGGCTGAGATGTGAACACTGATCTGTCCAAGACCTCGAAGTTCAACAAATTGAGATGTAATCCCTAGAGAGGTCAACCTCGACCAGTAACTTCAGAAAGGGACCCTACCAAAGAAGCAGGTTTCCACCTTCCAGGTGAGTGTCTGGTGGTTGGTAGCAGACCAGCACCTGCTCTTCAGGAATTGAGCTGGAGACACCCACACGCCCCGTCAGCATGGCACTGTAGGGTGGGTTTATCCCTGATGCGGTTTCTGGTGGCTATTTTGAGCAGTTGTGAATTATTTAGGTGCTGGGACAGAAACCCTTCCTGGCATTGACTCCTAACTGAAAATTGTGCGTGAAGTGAAAGTCATGAGGTCCAGCCATTATTTATTTATTTTTTTTCCTGTTAATGAATGGGATATAAAAAAACACACCTTCAGCAACTGGCCATATGTTTCACCTTTTGTTGCTCTTTCCTGGCCCTTGGTGTTGCGAGTCTTGTTATTTTGTCATATTTTGCAAAATACCTGAGAGCCATTTTCACCATTCTGGGTGCCCAGAGAGCACTCAGTGTGATCCATTTTCCTACCAGGAGAGATGAATCCGAGAGCGCTAAGAGGCCTAATGCGTGTTCAGGTCGTAGCCAGCTCCCTCCTTCTCTGGCCCCTCTCTCAGCCTCATTGCTTTCCCTTCTTCTCGGCTGTTATGCTAGTTGGTGATCAACTGAGCCTAATGTTGTGAATTTATATAGCAGACTATTGTATTTTGTAAAATGCCTCATATTCAGTTTATCGGTCATTTCTTAAGTCACTAAGCAGAGAAGGAGAACTGAGAAAAATTCAGGCCCAATACCCAGGCTTATCCTAGTGAGTTAACTTGGTGAGGGCAAACTTTTAAGGACCATGTGCATCTTCTTAATGAGAGTCAGTGCTGATCAGAGTCTCTAACATCTTTTTTTTTTCCTAAACAGCCTAATGGGGATATAATACACATGCCATGTAATTTACTCACTGAAAGTATGTAATTCAGTACTTTTTAGTATATTCACACAGTTGTGCAACCATCATCACTGTTGATTTTAGAACATTTCATCACCCCCCAAAAGAAACACCAGACCTCTTAGTTGTTACTCCCTCCAACCCTAGGTAACCTAGCCCCAGGTCACCACTAATCTACTTTCTGCCTCTATACATTTGCCTATTCTGGACATTTCATATAACTAGAATCTTACAATATGTGGTCTTTGTGACTGGCATTTTTCATTTAGCATAACATTTTCAGGTTCATTCGTGTTGTAGTGTGTATCAGCACTTCGTTTCTTTTTACTGCCTAATAATATTCCATTTTATGGCTATAGTACAGTTTGTTTATCCACTCATTGATTGATGGGTATATGTGTTGTTTCCACTTTTGACTGTTATGTATAATGCTGCTATGAGCATTTGTGTATAAGTTTTTGTGTGGACATATGTTTTCATTTACCTAGGAGTAAATAGAATTGCTGTTTCATGCGGTAACTTCATGTTTAAATTTCGAGGAACTGGCGTGCGGTAACTTCATGTTTAAATTTCGAGGAACTGGCAGACTGTTTTCCACAGCAGCTGCATTATTTTGCATTCTCAACAGCTATATAGGAGGGTTCTGGTTTCTCCACATCCTCACCAGTAGTACTTGTTATTATTGGTTTTTTTGATCGCAGCCATCCTAGTGTGGGTGAAAGTGGTGAAGTGGATTTGCACAGTGGCTTGGATTTGCATTTCCCTGATGGCTTCAACCTGCATCTCAAAAATAATTTTTTTCCTTAGGTGATTGAGCATTCCGTTGGGGGTTATCAGTCGAATAGGGGAGGAGTGAGTGTTTCTGGAGCCCAGCTCTCTTCTCCTCAGGCAGCCTCACGTCCGTCAGTGGGGCATCTCTCACTCTTGATCGTTTCCATCTGTGAGGCTGGGGGCAGGCACAGGGGGTCCATGACCAAACCGCTTCCCAGGCCTTCATTCTGTTAGCCACCTTCACGGTGGATCTGTGTTACTGGCCATTTATAATTACTACACGAACCACAAGAAACATGAAGATTTAGAGCAGTTATGTTTCTAAAAGTTCGTTGCAGATGTTGCCCCATCATGTCTACAGCCTAATTTAGGAAAATTTCTAAGTTTGCAAGGGTTTTTATGAAGACACTGCACGTCAAGCCCACAGCCCAGAAGAATGTATACATTTTCCAGCTTTTCTATGTTCTCGAGAATGAACAGACAAGCAGAGCCAAATCCTTGGAAATGTATTTTTTTAAATGAAATTCTTTGAGATAGTGTAGGTTCACATGTAGTTGTAAGAAGTAACACAGAGAGAGCCCATCCTTGAAACTATTTAGCTGTGGGAGAAAATGAAGATTTACTGGGGACTGGAAAATAACCCTGGAAGTGTGCCAAGAATTCAAACAATCC
>NW_011888980.1:831888-856401 GCF_000151845.1 Pteropus vampyrus | reverse complement strand
TTAGCCACCTTCACGGTGGATCTGTGTTACTGGCCATTTATAATTACTACACGAACCACAAGAAACATGAAGATTTAGAGCAGTTATGTTTCTAAAAGTTCGTTGCAGATGTTGCCCCATCATGTCTACAGCCTAATTTAGGAAAATTTCTAAGTTTGCAAGGGTTTTTATGAAGACACTGCACGTCAAGCCCACAGCCCAGAAGAATGTATACATTTTCCAGCTTTTCTATGTTCTCGAGAATGAACAGACAAGCAGAGCCAAATCCTTGGAAATGTATTTTTTTAAATGAAATTCTTTGAGATAGTGTAGGTTCACATGTAGTTGTAAGAAGTAACACGGAGAGAGCCCATCCTTGAAACTATTTAGCTGTGGGAGAAAATGAAGATTTACTGGGGACTGGAAAATAACCCTGGAAGTGTGCCAAGAATTCAAACAATCCTTGCTGCCATCAGCTCCCTGCTTTTTCCGGGATGAGGACCATATGACCCCACAATCAAATGAGCTGCTCCCAAGAAGTGGTTATTTATTGACAGTGGTTCCTCAGCTTTATAATTTATTTTGGCTTAAAGTAGACAAACCTGATAACACTACCCCTTTCTTCCTTCTTTTCTCTCATTCTTAAGGATCAGTTGCTGATATTGAATCTTTTCTGCCATGGCAGCCGCTGCCACCCCTAATTTGTTGAACTTTTAAAAGAAATGAAGCCTGCCAAAGATCTCATTTTAATTACCCATACTGGCAAGGAAAATCCCCTAAACGAGGCAAAAAATGTAAACAAATTAAAGATCATAAAATTGGTCAGTATAGTACCTGGAATATCATCTTTGGCAAACTTGGATCTATTTTTGAATTGTTTTTATTTATTTTTTTCTTTTAGATTCCACATATATATGAGATCATACAGTATTTTTTCTCCTGTCTGACTTATCTCAATGAACATAATGCCTTCAAAGTCTATCCCTGTTGTTGCAAATGGCAGGATGTCCTTTTCTCTCGTGGCTGAGTAACATTCCATTGTTTATACAAACAACACCTCCTTTATCCATTCATCTGTTGATGGACACTTAGGTTATTTCCATGTCTTGGCTATTGTGAATAAAGCTACACCGAACATGGGGTTACAGGTAGTGATTTTGCTTCCCTTGGATAAATACCCAGAAATGGAATTGCTGGGTCATATGGTAGTTCTATTTTTAATTTTTTGAGGAACCTCCATACTGTTTCCCATAGTAGCTGCACCAGTTTACATTCCCACCAGCAGTGCACAAGGGTTCCCTTTCTCCACATCCAGTGGATTTCAGTTTTAAATGAGGTTATAAGAGACCTCTCTGGGAAGGTGGTAGCAGAGCAGGGGTTGGCAAACCTGTGCTGCAGCGGGCCAGATAGTACATAGTTTAGACTTTGCTGGCCTACTGCTCAACAACTTTTTGGTGCAAAAGCAGCCCTAGATATTACATAAAGGAAGATATTACAAGCGGGAGATAGTAGGAGATGAGGTGGGAGAGACAGTAGGGCCATTCCTTTGGTGGTTTGTAGGCCAGCGTAAACTCAATATATGCTTATTAAGAATATTACAAGCATAATAAATGAACTGCTTTTTTTAAAAACAATTGAAGTATGACATGCATACAAAAAAGGATGCAAATTTATGCAAATTTATAAGTGTACAGCATGACACACTTCTGTAAAGTGAACACTCTTGGGTGACAGCACCCAGATCCAGACACACAGTGTGACTGGCACCTTAGAAGTCCCCCTCATGCCTCCTCTTGGGCACTACTCCCGGAGGGTGACCACCATCCTGGCTCCTGACACCATAGGTCAGTTGTACCCGTTGTTGAACTCGATATAGTTTTTCATAAGAGGCCTTGTGCAGTGTGCGCTTTGTCTACTTGCGTCTGGCTCCTGGTGCTGAACATTGTTTTAAGATTGATCCTTGTTGCTACTTGTCATTATAATTCTTTAATTCTCACTGATATATGGTGGTCAGTTCTATAAATATGATATTATTTAGTTAATTTTCTACCCGATAGACATTTAGGTTGTTTCCAGTTTTGGCTATTACAAACTGCTTTGTTAGCTTTCACTTAAAAAAAAAAAAAAAAAGCAACAACTCTTAAGTTACAGAGCCAGCCAAATATTCAGGGGCTTTTGGAGTTTTGGAAAGCAGTCGTAAGTCTTTGAAGATAAGACAGGCCTGGACCATTCACAGACTTGTTCTTGCTGCAGCTCAAGAGGTCAGAGCTGGCCAGTGCTGCAGCTATCCACAGGTCTAGCCGTGTAGTGGAATAGTCATCAAGAGTTAATGTGGTTTGCTCAAGTCACTGTTGGGACACTGTACCTTTCTCCTTCTGACATTCCTCCAGCATATATTTGTCTGTCTCTGGAAGAGGCTTTTTGTGGTGGGACCTCAGGGGTTCTCACGAATTCCCGCAGCCCTGATCTGTGGGGTCACAGAGAACCCATGTTCTCTAAATCTGTAAACCTGTGATGCAGGAAAACTCAGCTTCTTAGGCCATAACACTTTCTTACCACATCTTAGGAAAGAACTTAAACATTTAGGCAGCTCAAGGTGGAATCTGCCTAGGGAAGGGAAAACTGCGTTAGCAAATATTCTTCGTGAAGTGCTCCAGCAGCATCACGAGCAGATAACTTTTTGATGATTTTGAGGCTGACCTTTTTGAAAACACGGTTCTTGTGCTAAAAATGCAGACCAGGTGCACTTTGCAGCTGTAGAGTCATGAGGTAGAAATCTGATCAGTTTATTAGGAGGACTTTGGTGGCTCTCCTGTTTCTCCTAGCTCTCGGGACACCTGTCCTATTGCCCTTCTGCTCAGCCAGCACACACCCCTCTCCCATCTGTAAGTCATCCTTTAGTAAACAACATGGCCCCAGCTGCCCATCTGGTGGCCTTAGCACTTGGCTAATCTTAGAACACTCCTGGGTCACCAGCTGGGGCTTACACAGCCTACGTGTTCTTCTTGAGCACTTTCTGATTTGACTGGAGGAGGAAGTTCCTCCTTGTGGACTCATTCTAAATTGAGGAGCCCAAGAACACAAACAAGTAGATAAGTAGGCCGGAAAAAGCAAGAGAGAAGGCAGCCTTCCAAGTTAGCATTTCTGAGTATTTTTACCTGTTCAAAGCTGTGTATTTAACAGGATTTCCCAATAGCATGGATATTTCCAGACTCTTCTCTTGCTTCTGTGAGAATCATTGTAAAACACCCCTTTCGTGGTGCATTACTGTATGAGGGGTGTTCTCCTGTGTAGAAGAAATTTTCATGACAAGTATGCACACCTGGCACAGAACAAATGCATGGAAATTTTAAGCCGAGAGAATGAATAAAGAAAGTACGTCTTTGAAGTTTCTGCAGCAATTGACATCCCACTAAATGGGGGTCTCCTGACCTTAACATTGCTTATTGTTTGACTGTAGCTGACCCAACCAGACCACCCAACAACTCTTAGAAGAATTTCTGTCATTCATTCATTCATTCATTCATTCATTCATCAAGTATTTATTATACAAGAAACCTTGAGAGGATCTTGAGATACAGCAGTGAACAAAATATTATAAACTCATGGAGCTCGTAGTCTAGTGGGAAAAGGCTGACAATAAGCAAACACTCATACTAATAAAAATTTTGATGGGTGGTAATGAATTCTATGTAAAAAAATAAAGTCCAGTAAGAGGGATTAGAGAGTAAAGTAGAGTTGGGGTGAAGTAGTATTCTTTCTAGCATAGTCTGAGAAGGTCTCTGTCATAAGGTGATATTTGAGCAGATTCCCGAAGGAGGTGAAGAAGGGAGCCATGTGGATATCTGGGAGAAGAGAATTTCAGGTAAAGAGAAGAAGTTCAAAGATCTCGATGCAGAGGGGAGTGTGGTATGTTTGAGGAACATGATGCAGTAGAGCGAGCACAAGGGTCTTACAGCTCCCTGGAAGCACTTTGTAAGCCATTGGAAGGCTGTGGTAGAGGACGGCCTGGTCAGACCTGTGTTTTAAGAGAATCACTCAGTTATTGTGTTGAGAATAGGCCCTAGGGGTACAGGAGCAAAAGCAGGGAGACGGTTAAGAGGTAGTGTACTTCTCCAATTGAGAGATGTTCCCTTGTGTGGTGAGGAGTTTTGGAATGCCAGAATGTCTGCTGGGCCAGAATGTGCTGCTCTCCTTGTGTGTGAATCTCAAGCTCAATATAAACACCAGCCTGGCCTTGGAGAGGGAGCTGGCAAGGGCTTCCCTGGGCCCCAGCCCCTACCCCTCTTCCTTTCTGAGGGCACTCCCCATGGAGCACCAGGGCACAAACCCCAGCGCAGCCACAGAACGCTTGAGTGTCAGCACACCTGGAGCACACCTGAAGTCACATAGAACCCTAAGTGCACCCTCCTCCTTCACCCCAACCCCACCCCACCGTCACAAGCTGCAGGCCAGCCCCTCCTCTGAGCAGCAGGAGAGCCTCACTAGCATTAATCACACAGGGCCTCCCCAAGCTGTAGTTCCCCCTTCTCATCCTTATTGGGATGACATGGGCTTGCTCGCTTCCTTTTCCGTCCTTTTCCTCCTTCCTTCCCTCTCAGTTGAGATATAATGTGCATATAACATTGTACAAGTTTAAGGTGGACACTGTATTGATTAGATACATTTGTGTATTGCAATATGATGACCATCATAATGTTAGCTGCCCCCTCTATCATGTCACATAATTATCTTTTTTTTTTTTTTTGTGGTGAGAGCATTTAAGATCTATTCTCTTAGCAATTTTGAAGTATGTATTGTTGGCTGTGCTCCCCATATTGTGCAATTAGATATCCAGAACTTATTCATCTTCTAGTTGCAAGTTAGTACTTTGTACTATCTCCCGATTTCCCCACCGCCCAAGCCCCGGTAACCACCATTCTACCCTCTGTTTCTATGAGTTCAACTTTTTTTAGATTCCACTATGAGTGAGATCATACAGTGTTTTCTTTCCCTGTCTGGCTTATTTCACTCAATGTAATGCCTTCAGGGTCCGTCCGTGGCAGGATTTCCTTCTTCCCCTTGGCTGAATAATATGCCATTGTATCCCTCTCTCTGTATCTCCTTATATATCTGTATGTCTATATATTTCTATCTCTATATATCACAACTTCTGTATCCATTCATCTGTCGATAGATACTTAGGTTGTTTCCATGTCTTGTGTATTGCGAATAAAGCTGCAATAAACATGGGAGTGCAGATATCTTTTCCATATTCTGTTTTCATTTCCTTTGGTTATATACCTACAATTGAGATTGCTGGAGCATATGGTTGTGGTATTTTTAATTTTTTTGAGGAACCTCCATACTGTCTTCCATAGTGGCTGCACCAATTTATACTCCCATCAACAGTGCACAAGGGTTCCCTTTTTTTACATCCTTGCCAACTCTTACTATGTCTTGTCTTCTTGATGACAGCCATTCTTACAGGTGTCAGGTGGAGTTGGGCCTTTTCTGGCCATGATTTCAATTAAATCAACTTGTGTACTACTTTCTTCAGACTTCTCTGGATCTGGACTCACTTGGTTCACTTAGCTGGTGCAGGTGCGGCCCTTGTGTATTGGCCATTTCAACTCAACTCTATGTCTGGTTTACAGTTTGTATTCTGTATTGGTGATCTAGTGCTGCAGAACAAATGGCCATACACTGAGTGCCTTAAAACAGCATCCATTTATTAGTTCTATAGGCCAGAAGTCAGGCATGGCTCAGTTGGGTTCCAGGGTCAGGGAATCGCAAAGCTGCAATCAAAGTGTCGGCCAGGCTGAGCTTTTATCTGGAGTGTTGGGGAAGCATCTGTTTCCAAGGCCATTTGGGTTGATGGTAGAATCCAGTTATTTGTGGTTGCAGAACGGAAACCCCTGTTTTCTTGGTTGTTGGCCAGGAGCTGCTCTCAGCTTCTAGAGATCACCCACATTCCTTGTCATGTGCCCTGCTCCATCTTCAAGCCAGCAGTGGTGCCTCTAATCCATCTTATGCTTTTGCTCTCTCTGACTTCCCCCATCTGCCATGAGATGGAGAAAGCCCTCTCATTTTAAAGTCACATGATTATCTCTGGCCCACCTGGATAATCCAAGATAATCTCCCTATCTGAAGGTCAACTGTGCCATGTAGCCCAGCATAGGCACGGGAGCAGGCTCTCATCAAAGTGATAGGTTCTGGGGATTAGGGCAGGACTTCATTAGGGGCCATTTTGGAAATTCTGCCTGCTCTGACAGAGTCTTTCACCTCCAGCATCAGTAGTATCTGCAGACCTGTCTTTGCCGTCATGACTGGCGTACCTTGACAATTACTACAGTGTGATATTATTGCTAGGACCTAAGTTCCTTCTGTTTTAGAGAGACAGTTGGCATTCTGAAGCCACTTGGTGCCCCAGAATCCAGCATACTGATCAGAAATCAGTGTTTAGTGTTTCAGTTCGACTCTGAATGGCAGGGAACCAAGGAAGTTTTAGCCTATTATATCATTATATAATCATTAAAGCCTCTCATTAAAGCTAAAATTATGAGGGCTGAGATGTTCAGAGCACTTTTTGGGTTTGATTTGAAGTCTTCTGAATCATAAATTGGGAAGTAGCCTTGAATATCTCGGTGTTTCTGTTTTCATCTGTCACAGGCAACTTCCTGGCAGTGTACCGCATGACTCTCTCTACCTTTGCCAGAACTTCCCATGATTGGGAGCTCGATACCTTACAATGCAGTCTATTCCATTCTTGGACAAGTCTATTTATTTAAAAATTCTTCTATTGGCCCAAATTGGCTTCCTTTTTTCAACTAGTGCATCCTTTTATGGCCCATAGCCACACTGGATGCCTCTTTTCTCTTATAAAAGATGGTTATTTAGATGGTTAAAGGGAGATATCAAGTCTTGGAACATCTCTTCTCCAGCTAGACTTTAGCTTTGCCAGGGCACCTGACACCTTCCCTTCCCTTCTGGTGCTGAGTGCACCTTTAGCGCGTGGGCTCCATCAGGGGTGGGAACCTCCTCTGTCATACTCATGACTATATTCCCAGCTCCTAGCACAATGCCTTGTATGTAATAGGTACCAGTAAATATATATGAACTCAGATGCAGTCTCCTTTGGACCGGAAGTCTGTGTGGCCCCTGCTTAGGTATTTGCATTTGTGAAAATGAGTAAATGGAGTCCGGAAGCCATGAAGAGAGACCCCTCACATATGTGCCATTCCTTGCAGCTTGCACAGTCCAGAAGGAAGAAGGAAAATTTCCTCTAGGCCACAGCAAATTGCACTTGCCTACAAGCAATGAGAAGCTGCTAGGATTTCGAACTCTGTTTTCCTTTAATGAGCTTTTGTTGAAACCAGCTCCTTCCAACTTCCTCCTTTCCTCTGTAAAAGGACGGCTCTTCTCCTTTGTTCTTAGGGCTTGTCTGTGGTTCACCATAGCTTGCTTGTCTCGAATTGCAATCCCTCTGCTATTCCCAAATAAACTTGATTTTGCTGGCTGAATAATTTACCTTTTTCTTTTAAAAAAACTGACATATATTCTTCCCAATTGACTTTGCCCAGTCTTGTGAGCCATTCCTGAGGTTCAAATGTAGAAATAGTTAATGTTTTCTGCCTTAAATCCAGAACAGGCACACAAATATATAAATAAAACAACTTAACGATTCAGGCACTTGAGAGAGGTTGCTTCCGTAAGTAACAAATTTTGGTGCTTGATTGAAATTGTACCTCATTTAGAACTGAAGTGGGAAAGAGGAGGTAAATTCATTACAGAGAAAGAAGAATCATATTAAACTTGGAATTGGTTTTCCTTCTCTACTCAAGTGCAGGGAGTCACATAATCAGATGCATCTCTTGATGTGGGCACTTGCTGCAGGAGTGGAAATGAAGTCTCACGAACAATAAGAAGGAATTCCTCCCAAGAACAAATAGGAGATGTGGCTGCCTTGCCGCTTGTTACATAGTAATCATCTTATTACCCGGAGGTAGCAAATATAGATTTTCATGGTGGGGATGTGCTGCAATATTCTAACATTACTGCTCAGTTTTAAATGCATAGTTCTGTATAATGTAATTATTGATACATTTGTATTATTTTCCTACAGAAAAAAAGTCGGTAATTATATCTATGGGAAATTGCAAGTTATAGCCACTAGTTTGGTAGCTCAGCTCTATAACTAGCATACATTATAATGAAAGAACATTCCATATTGATAAAAATTTCAGGATATGGTTCTGCTCTCTGAAAAATTAATGTGGTCCCTTATATGTAAAATAAGGAGTCTTGCTTCATCTTCACCACATTTATTTTTCCTCCTTTCAACAGATATTTGCTGATTCCTGTGATATGTAAAGAAATAGTTTTTAAGTAGACTTTTCAAAGGAAAATCTCTAGTTGTATGATATAAGATCTATAGAAAAGCAATCATAGAAAAACAATTGTTTACTGTCCTTTAATATTGTTTGATAAATATCAGGACAAACTAGTTTTTGATAATTTTGATCTGGATATAATATATTTTATGCATACTTTGCAAGTTAATTTTTAAAATAGACCTAATCATTCTAGTTAGGGAATTTCGGTTGTTTAATTCTTTATCTCGCCCAGAATTAACTGACAGATGATTATAAAGCACTGAACTGTAAGTTATAAAGTGCTAGGAGAAGCTAACCTGTATTCTCCACACGTCTCCTCCCCTCCAAACTCCTGTTTTGTTGTCTCTAGATATTTGCATCTTGTTAGAGTCCAAAGAATATATTAATTCCGCAACCATTTTAGCCAACTGCATTGACTAATTAATTGACTCAGTCATTTAGCAAATATGCATTGGGCCTCCTGTGTTAGATCACAGCAATAGAGATGGAAAGGAGAAAAAGCTCTATGAGACAGAGGAGACTTACCTTTTTAAGAAAACATATTTTCTTTTAGTTAATACATGTCTCACCTTACATAATTACCCCCCCCCCCCTTTATTTTGTGAGAACATTTAAGATCTACTCTCTTAATCACTTTCAAGTATATAATATAGTATGGTTACCTATAGTTACCATGTTACCATACAGTTACTGAGATCTCCAGAACTTACTCATAACTGGAAGTTTGTACCCTTTGATCGACATCTATCCATTCCTCCCCAACTCTGACCCAGGCAATCACCAATCTACTCTGAGGTTTCAGCTTTTTAAAGATTCCACACGTGAGACCATACAGTATTTATCTTTCTGTCTGAATTATTTCACTTATCATAATGGTATCAAGCTTCATCCATGTTGTCATTGGCAGGATTTCCATCTTTTTTATGGCTGAATAATATTCTATTGGATATATGCCATATTTTCTTTATCCATACATCTATCATTGGACATATAGGCTATTTGCATGTCTTGGCTATTGTGAACAATGCTGCAGTGAACATTCAAGATAGTGATTTTGTTTAGGAGTCTTACCTCTAATGAGTCAATAGAGCAATGGTGCTCAAAGTGTGGTCTCACCCCAGTATTGACATTTTGTGTGTGTGTGTGTGCGCGCGTGCGTGTGCGTGCGTGCGTGCATGCGTGCATGCATGTGCATGCATTATACACATGCTAATAGCCCTGGAATAAGCTAGAGTAGGAAGTGGACATACAGGATGATTTACCCTGGCTTTCATTAGGGTATTCTAGGCCAGCACTGTCCAATAAAACTCTGATGATGGAAGTATTCTGCGCTGTTCAGTACAGTAGACACTAGCCACATGTGTCTGTTGAGCATTTGAAATGCAGCTAGTGTGACTGAAGGACTATAATAATTTTCATTTTTTTAGTTTTAATTAATTTAAATAGCCCCGTGCTGGCTAGTGGCTGAGACATGTAGGGGAGTACCCAAATTACTTGCTGAGTGCTCTTTCCTTTGGCAGAATCATAGAGATCGTATGGGAGGTAGAACCAAAGTAAATCTGAAAAACTTTTGGCCTATTGCCTTCCATCATGGAGTTTTAGATGACTACTTAAAAATGCTTCTTGACTTGATTTTCCATGTCAAATCTAGCACTATATGGTTCTCAAGAAATTTCTAAATAATACACCAAAGGTTTGAGGAACACGAATTTTAGTTTTTCTGTTGGCATGCTCTGTAGCCCAGGACAAAGAACTGAATACTTCTGAGCTTCAGTTTCTCACTGTAATGAGAAGCTTAGAGAGTACACTGTCAAGGTATCTAGCTTCAATGGTGGATGTGACCTGAGCAGAATATTGAACAGATTACTCTTGTTCTGGAGAATTCTGATTGGAAGCCAGAGAAGTCAGGTGACTGTATTAGGATTAGCTAGGTTATGCTGTGGCACCAAATTCACTCTGAAATCTCAGGGCCTCAACACTACAAAGGCTCAGTTCTTGCTCCTTCAAAATATAATGTAATTAGGCAGCTGTTCAGAGCGTTTGTCCTTCATGCAGTCCCTTAGCCATCCTGGCTGTTTCAATCTTGTTCCTTCATTATTGAAGCCACCAAGATCTGTGCAGGAGAGAATCACAGAGCACTAGAGGGTTGCACGCCAGCTCTTAAATGTTTAGACCCAGAAATGACACAGTCCCCTCTGCTCACACTTCGCTGGCCAGTGCTTGACCTTGGCCCTGACTATATAAGGGTCCTGGGGAATGCGGAGGAGACTGTGGGTATTTGGTAGGTAGTAAATGTCTTTTTCATACCAAATCCTTTGCCCTTAAGAAATTCCATCATTTTAGAATGATTTTGGAATTTTGAACTATTTCTATTAAGCCACTTAGATATAATTTGGAGGTTGTGCAAAAGATTTTATCTCTAGGCTTTAGTCCCACTTGGAATTTACTCAGGTAGTCTATTTCTCAGTAAATTTGACTTCTATTTCATTTTTAACATTTGTTCTTACAATACCAGTTCTCTTTGAGATCCTTTGGGTACAGGTGCTCATAAATGAAAAAAGTTAGGATAATTTCATGATCCACCTGAACAATTTTAGTTCACATCTTTTGGGATGTGGGCTGAAATACAAATACAAATTATTGTATATAATTCCCTCAAGCTTGTACTTAACTTGGGCATTGATATGACATTTTATAAGCATACTGTGCTTTGTTTTATTTATTTTTAGTTTTGTAAAACCCAATATACTACAGATCCTGATGAAATACATTCTTTATTCGTAATTGCCAGTTATAAAGTGGCAAAAATGGAGCTATCACCCACTTAAAAAAATCTTCTTCCTCAACTACATTATTTCTGCCATCAAATGGAACTTATATAGATATGCTTTCTGTTATATATCCTGAATTTCCCCAATCATAGAAATTACCAGGGCATTTGTCAAAAATGCAGATTTGCTGTTTTCAGTGGATCTGGGATGGGGTCTAGGAATACATATTTTAACAAATACTTCTTGATGATTCTTAACACTGGGAGAATTTGGGAGCTTTGCTTTATCTTATTTTAAGGTAACCAAGTTGGTTTCGGATTGAGACGTTGGTTGGGTTCTTGTCAGACTGAGAGTAAGATTCTTGTCATCTAAGTAAAGGTTAATGACAAAACTCAAGCTAGTGTCCTTGACAAAGCATATTTGACAAGTTGGGTTGTATTTCATCAGCCTTCCAAACTTCTATCATTATTCTGCCATTTTCACATTTTTATATGAGCTCATACGATTTTTACAGTTACTTAAATTTTTCTTTCAATTACATAAACCAACTTATTTAAATTGGAAATTTTATGCTGTGAAAGCATGATTTTGCCATTAAAAAAAGTTCGTGTACCACTTATAATTATTTCGGGTACTCATTGTGGAGCACGCACCATATTTGAGGAACACAGTGTAAAATAATTCACTTGTAAAGCAATGTTTCTTGCTTTTAAAGTACCAGTTTATGAACTTGTTGACTGAATTATGTCATGTAAGCTTGAGGCATGCAAACTTGTCCAAATTCAAGCATTTCTATTTTGTTCATAGCCATCAATAACCTTAATCACAGCAGAACATTTTTGGTTACTCTAATAAATACTCAGAACTGATAATAAGTGATCATCACAAGTGTCATTTGAAAATAATCGTTTGTCTGTTCCTGCCTTTAGCTTGATATGCCCATCTCAATATTTATTTATGGTGTCCACACGCAAAAATTACTATTTTCAAATAGCCTTTTTTAAAAAAAAGTAAATGGTGAGTCTATTCCCTATGATTTTTGTTTCATGAAAGATGCTTACTGTACATATCAGTAAGCACATGTATATGTATATTCAGACATGCAACGTTTTCCATGTTCTGTGGAAGATTCTGTGAGGTAAATTTAAATGTGTACATTATTGATATTTTCGCAACTTGAAATCATATCTAATAACTCCAGCTTAACTGATAGTTACCTCCAGATTGAAAACGTTTATTTTTTTTTTAAATTTATTTATCAAAAGAAATCCACGTACGTGTGGATCTGTGCAGTTCAAACCTGTGTTGTTCCAGGGTCAGTTGTACATCCGAGTTAACTAACGGTGGCAAGAAACGTTGCAGACAGTGAGCCCCTCACAAAGGGAACTGTGACGGTTCCTGAAGATTAGGGGAGTGGAGGGGCTTGAGCTGAGCATGAAAGGATTGATAGGATCAGGTAAATCTACACCTCCCAAAGTCTGTTTTTTGAGATGTTCATAGGCGTTCTGTAAACAATAAGTTTGAGAACAGCTGTACTTATATCCCTGTCTTGTAAATTGACAAGTCACATCAGCATATTAAAAGCTTTGAGAAGTCCTTGAAGTTAAAAGAAAATCTGTTTATGTGACTATGTTTAACTCAGAATTTCCCAAAAGTATTTAGCCATGGAGCCTCTTTATATATGTCTCTGCATTAAGTCTGTTGAACCGGTGTTTCATGCAACAGGTTTTGGGAAGGACTATATTAGCTGGAAAGTATGAGAAAGAAAAGAATGGCAGGGATGAGAAAGATTCTACAATCTACCTAGTTCTGTGTGTAATGATATACCAAGTGAGTTTTCCCGGACTTGGGGCTAGAGCACAAAAACTGACAATAAAAGATGTTAAATTCCTCACTTCTTAGGCTTAAGGAGGTGCCAGCGTTCGGGCCAGCCCCCTTCCTACAGGTCTTACTGGAAAGTGCCAGTTCAGAGGAGTGACCCTACTACCGCCCCCCACCTGCCCCCCCATGCTCCCTCCTTCCCTTCCAACCTCTGGGATGGTAGGAAGATAATTGGAAGAAGTATGTGGGGTGGGGGGCTCAGCAGCTTTGGGATAAGGACAGTGTTCATGGAGAGAGGGAGAGGCAGCAGGTGCTTCTCCTCCCTAAAGTCAAGGGTGGGACTCTAGAAGGATCACTTGTAAAGCTGGGGTATCTGCAGGAAGGGAGACTGGTATTCTATTTTCCAGTAAGATGTCTTAGCCACCGGACTTACTGTCCCACTTCTGTGTTCCTTGAGCAGAGGAGAAGGGAATTGGAGAAGACGCAGAGGTACCTGCTGTGAGGGCAAGCTCTGCGAATTTTCCATTAATCAACTGGGTTACTGGGAATGTAGCTGAGCGAGAGCTGAGCTGCCCATGAGGCTAGGGGCCCCTGGTGAATTGTGGCTGGTGGAGGCTGAAGATATGGTGGGAGAGGTGGACACACAGCTGCATCTCTTGCATCTTGGGGTGGAGGGGAGACCCCAGAAGAACCCTTCAAGGAATGCATTAATGCTGAGCGTTGAGGCTCTTGTCCTCCTGAGGCCTGGGTGGCCAGTCGAGGTCAGGGAGATAAGCAACGGCAAACAGCTGCAATTCTGTACCCCTAAGCTCTTCCTGCCCCTGCTATGGAGGAGCCAGGGCACAAAGATGGGCCAGGTGTGGAAGGAACCCTTCCACACTGTGCTGCTAGAGTCACAGGCTTTGACTTGAGCTTGAGGTTGATCTCTTTAATTGATTAGGACTGAGTCTTAAATACCTACACAAACCTGTTTTAATACCCACAAGTGACCAGAAAGTTATGAGATCTAGATATCGTTAAGGAGCTCAGTAGAAAAGCAGAGTTTGATACAACACATTTGGGACCAATATTTTGGAAAAAAACCAAACCAAACTTTATCATCCAATGAGATGAGATTTTTAATGGTGAGTTGCATCTGCTTTATTATCATTTCCTCCATGAACTGTTTCTGTGTTTTAACCAGGACTCATGGTGTGGTTGTCATCTTTTTGTTTAACTCTTGCAGTGCCTGTTTTAGGTCCCGGGGGAAGATCCTTTCATCAAAGTATCTTCCATTTAGGACATTAATTAATTTAGGGAGGGATTGTTGTGGAGTGACTAGGAGAATGACAGAAGCCTTGACTTTCTCTTAGTGTATATGGGACTTTTTTTCTTGGGAGCCCAGAGTCTGATGCACATTAAAAATTATATATTTCACAAGTACATACAAAATAGATAATAACACCATGAATTGCCGTCCAGCTTGAGAAGTAGCACGTTAACAAGTATGTTAAAAAGTATTAACAAATATGCAATGCTTTTGTGGACGCCCTTCTCTTCCCCATTCCCTTTTTCCTCTCCCAGCATCACCTGCCATCCCGAATTTGGTATTACAGATGCATATTAATTCACTTTGAGGAGAACTTTTCCAGGCAACAGTATCCATTTAAGTAGAGGAGGGCTCAAAATACCACATCCTGACTGAGTGTAACGTGATCGCTTTTCCTCCCAGTGGTCAGCGTCAGGAGGCCTCCAAGGTGGTTTTCTTGGCTGACCTTCCCTTTTTCCATTTTGCCCGCCCTGCAAGGATTTGTGTGGAAGGACAAGGGTTGACTAAAGCTTTTGAGTTGCTAATGGGGCAGAATCTTCCAGACAAATGACCCTTGGCACTCATCACAGACCGAGAGTGCTAGCTGGTGCCCTCTGCCATGTGTGGCATCTCTCACTGAGATGGATGGGGTGGGGGTAAGGGTGGGGGTCACTGGCTGGTGTGTCCTGAGGCTTCTTCACTTAGGCAGGGCTAGAATGCTGCTGGACAAGGCTCCTCTGCACAGCTGTCCCCCCAGACTCCTGACGGAACATTAAGAGTCCAAAGAGTCCAAAAAGTCAGGAAACCCACAAGCATCATCTCGATATTGTCTCCAATCACATGTATGAGATTTTCTTGATCAGTGCTCAATGTGCTATCAAAGCCCTCCACTCTTACTCCTGGTAGAATAGTGCACTAATTAACAGCTTTCTTTTTATGTCAAGTTCCTGTGCTGAAATGCTATAATCCAGGTAGCTAAGAGGTTGCAAATTGGTTGCAATCAGATTTCCTGAAAATTTTTAGGTATTCCACTAAAAAGAGATTTCATAGGAGATTCAGGCTTAAATAAAAACCCCCCTCTTTTTTTTTTTTTTTAAATGGCAGGGCTTCACAGAGGCTTTATTATGGTAATGTTTATTGTGATTCTCCAAGCGTGAAATATATTTGTGATTATCAAAGTGATTGGACATGAAATTAAAAAAAAAAAATGAACCATCTCATGAAACAATGGACTTAGGACATACTTTGGGATCTGTTGGAATATAATATTTGACTTTCCATGCATTTTTCACTTCGTTATGCTTGCTTCCTAAATGGCTGATACTGGCAACAACAAGGAACTCTGTGTGTGCGCGTATGTGTGTGTGTGAGAGAGACAAAGAGGAAGAGGGAGAGGGAGGGAGAGAGAGGGAGGGAGGGAGGCAATAACGAACCGGATTTTTCACGAACTGGTTAATCAATCTATTAGTCTGCATATAATAGAAAGCTCATTAAAGGCATTTTTTTTTCAAAAAGAATTTTGTTATTCTAATGTCCACGTCTCCTACATTCTCCAGATCTCTTTTGTGCCAAATAGATTAAACGTTAATTCCATTATAGAATTGAGAACCGCAAACGGAGTTAGAAAAAGGCCCGTTTGTTTTTCCGTTGCGACCTTTCCCCAGAGTGTGCATCCTGGATGAGCTCTCGCGCTAATGGTCTAGTGCTTTTGACAGATTTGCAGTTGTTTCTGCTTCTGGGATGAGCAGACCGCAAGGAAGTTACTGTAATGACTGCGGGGAAAGGCACCATTAGCAGATAAAAAGGAAGGCGATAGAAAATAAAAAGGGGGTCGGCATTAGTGTATTTTAGAGGTGTGGGCATTGAAGAGAAGCAGGGCAGGAAACAGAAGTCACGTTTACTAGGACTGGAACGGAGTTTGGCTGCCCTCTTTGTCTTTGAAATTTCAGTGACTTGACCAACTGGGGGTATCTGACCTGGGGAGGCCGAAAGTAAGTCACAAGCCCCCTTCTTTCTGTGTGTTTATTGTACTTGGTTGTTATATTTATTGAGATTTTTATTAGCAAATTATCTACCTGGAAGATATCTGCAAGCAGCTATCTTTTTAATAGCATTATTATCATTATTATTAAAAAAAAACCCCAAACACATCCTCGTGTGGAGGGTTGACTTTCAGTAGGTAGCAGCAAGGGAGCTGCTCTGCCACGTATGAAGGCCCCATCCAGAAGCAGGTTGTCTACCAATGCTTTAGCACTAGGTTCCACACCAACGTGCGTGCGTGATGAGTGAAGGGGCGGCCCCTTTTCTGGCCGCGCCCCATTTCCCGGGCCCGAGGGGCTTAGCATTCTTATTTTTAACAGCAACTATTAAACATCATTTTCCCACAGCTATTAGCAGCTGAATTGAAGTGAATAATTTAAAAAATGGTGAGTTCAGTATAGTTGTATATAAGACCAATGACATAGTGTCTGAGATAAAGGAAAATGACATCTTTGATCGTGTGGGCAGCCAGACCATCCAGATGGTTTTGCTGAGTTTCGTGATAAGTTTATATTAGTTTCTTATTCTACATGCCCATCTTTCAAGTGGCCCTAAAATACGGCGTCATAGCCCCATAGTACAGCAGTTGGAATACTTTTCTTTCCTTCCACCTTTGCTTACCTAATAGGGAATCCCTCGAGCTTCTGCCATGGGTCACAGCAGAGTTACTTGAGAGGACTGTTAAGGTGGTTGGAGACCTGAGCATAATTTCACCCTGTCATTTAAAAAATACTTGCAGGTATCTGTGGGGATGAGTTCTAGCTGAGGGGCAAATCAGAGACCTTCTGTTGGTCTGATAGCTTATTCATTCTCTTGTAGTCTACTTAATTTCTCTTCCCCATTTTCCTTGAATGTTTCATTATGCAACATAGTGTCTAAAGTCATTTCCTGTTCCTGTTTTTTAGTCAAACATTTAATTGGGGGGTGTGTGTGTGATGCTGATGGTCCAGTATTGGGTTTGGGGAGTGGGAAGATTTGTCAATGAGTGAGACAAAGTGCTTCCCTATAATAACCTCACCATCATGTGGGCAGACCTTTGTGATCAGCCAGCGAGGTCTTTGTGGAGAAATTGAGTTTTGACTATGAAGTGGGATGAGGAGAATGAATCAGATATCACAAAAGTGGAAGTACTGAGTTTTTAAAAAATGGGGTCCCCTTTTCTAAATTGTAGACATTCTGTTTATGGCGTCATTAATTATTTATCTTCTTTTGTAATCCCAGGGGTCTCAATCCATAATTTTAAGCAGCTGAGTATTTTCTTTCACCATTGATCCATTTCCACCTGGGTTTCAGCGGCATCCATGACTAAGTTTGTATTTAGAGATAGCTAAGTCAGTGGAGCTGTGCGAAATTAATGTTAATGTCGAATGAGGTGTTTCAAAGGGGTTCCAAACCAAAATACTGTTATTTCTGTTCTTCCTTTTGTGCACTGGTGTGCAGCAGAGTTGAAGGGGGGAGCATATCACTGAGATGTGTGCGCATCCTCAATGCGAATTATTTAGTTGTATGTAAATTATGTAACTGTTATAGAATTGTAGGAAAACCTGTCTGGTTAAGCGTGCTTCTTTCAAAAGGGGGCAAAAGCAGTACGTATTTTGATACAGCCAGATGTGAGACTAATGATGCTAATATGAAAAATTGTTGGAGTTAATAAGTTGGGGTCTCTTTCTATTCTGACTGTAACCTAATATGTGAAAATTCCGCCTCTGTTGTTCTTGATTGGAAACAGAATGAAAATTTATTTTGACCTATGCGATGGATGGTTAAGCCATAGTAAGCTTCTAGTGAAGCTATTTTGGTGAGATTTTTATCATTTTTGGAGGGTTAGGTTATTAAGTCTATCCTTCTCCCCACAAAACTCCAACCTATTCATGTCCCAAAGTCCCTCTGCTGTGTACTCAGCCCTGGGAAATCTCTTTATGCTCCCCTGAGGTCCTTAATCATCTCCTTTCTCTGTGCTCGTTCACGTTTTCACTGTTGTACCTTCTATAGAGTAATATTTGGTTAAATCTCTCTCCCTGACTCAGTTGATCAAGGGCTCTCCTAGGACATCTGCTTTCCCTAGTCTGCAACCAGGCCCGCCATGGAAGGAGTGCTTAGTAAATATTTGTTGCAATAAATGTGTTTGCTGAGAGCCTAACCACCGATGGTGTTTGAAGCGCAGCTCCAGCAGAGTCCTAGAGATCTGTTACTACATCCCACCTGTGTCTTCAGCAGATTTCTGAGATGAGGAAAAGTTCGTTCATATTAAAATTTAATTTTCTACAAGTAGAGAGAAATGTACTACAGATTGGATTTAGCTCTCTCTTATTCCATTGAGATAGGCTTTTGAGGATGGGGAGAAAGGAGGTGGTGAAGTCTCGGTTTTTAGGACAAAGAGAAAATTAGAAGAGCTTTTTAACAAAATCTGCCTGACTCATTTTGGAAGATAGCTTTTCAGTGACCCTTTATAATCCATTGCTAATGGCATTTTCCCCACGGGATTGTTACCACTGACATAAATTTTGCATCCTATTGATGATAACTGGAGTGACACCATTAATATTCTTTTCTTTGCTCTACTGAAACAAGCAGCATGTCAAATGAGAGGAATGGCAGGGGTTAGATGGGAAATAATGCTATTTGCTGTACAGTGTTGCCAGAATCCTTGCTAACCAAATACTTAGACAAAACATGCGTATAATGGCTCTTGGGAGATATTCATAATCAGTCTATTGACATCGTGTTGATTCAAGATATCATTGTTAATGTGAGAGTTTACTTCAGTTCTTTTGCGTTTCAAAATTCAGGCTTAAAAAAACGCAGGCTTAGAGTTGAATATTCAATTATTGCTATCAAAATTGTGTGTGTGTGTGTGTGTGTGTGTGTGTGTGTGAATTGAAACATTAACATCATTTTAAGCAAAGACACAAGATAAATTTCCATTATGTTACAGGTTTAATGGCTTAGACATAGATTCATGGGTCACTGGATCCAAGTGGGCTTACCTGGAAGAATACGTAAGCTGAAATGGGCTAGGGAAGGGTTTGGCAACTTGAATGGCAGGCACCCTAGATTGCCATATTTGAAAAAGCACATCTCTTTTCTTTTCTGCCTGCTGGCCACTGAATGTAGATTCCACGGGGCTCTGAAGGCACTGATGATCAAAACCTTAGGCTATTGTAAAGTGTACAGCCTGGAAGAGATGCTTGGTGGTGGTCAACCTTGGTGAGTTCTCAGCATCATGAATAGGCAAAGTAGGTTTCTATAGCTCTATTGGCCTCAAACTTTCAAATTGTGCCTCTGGGTGTAATCTAGTGAATGTACGCATAGGATATTATTTACTTTTGACCAACATAGATGTGTGCTCGTGCAAGGGGGTGGTAATTTTTTGCTATAGGATTATACATTAATATATTAACATAAATATTATATTATGTATTACATTATGCAAATACTATATATAATATACACTGTACATTATATTATATATATTAATATATTAGAGTCTGATAAAAGGGCTTTTTTCCCCTTCAAAGATTTTTGAAGGTGTTTAAGAATCATTGGCCTGTAAGAGAAATTTGTATTCTCTCATTTAAATTCACTTAATTTTTATATAAACAGTGTGTGTGTGTGTGTGTGTGTGTGTGTGTGTGTGTGTGTGTGTGTGTGACATGGCACAGTAGTGCCTAAATGGGAACTGGAATTCAGGTCTTCTAACGCCTGGCCTAACATTCTTAATACTACTCCACACTAACCTGTTTTTCCTTTGCCCTTCTCTGGTTGACCTGAGTCACGTCTGGGTGATGGCAATCCCCAGAGCAAACTCCTAGTGATTCAAGATGGTATTTCCCATCTGTCTCTGAAATGGGGGATCAGGTTACATTGTACCCTAAGGGGTTTGGTAGGAAAGCCAGCTTTACATGTGAGACATGACATCACTCTTGTTCAGAATTCAATGATCTGAAGAACTTAAATACTTCTAACTTATTATTATTATTTTTTTGTTCTAATGAAATTTCTTAATATAATTAAGCGCTATGCAACAGTAAAGAACAACACACTGTTTACAGATCTCCCATCTCCTAAAGATCAAAAAGGAACCGGAAAATTGGTCATGTGCTTGTTAAATTATTTACAAATTACTCTGTGGTCTAATGAGATGTATGTTAGTGCGAAGGCCAAACAGCTGATTTTCCACATCAGATTACTGAAGGGAATTTAAACATCAGAAATATAAACTATAAGTGCATGTAATTCCACACACCAGGGAGCACACAGCATAACTCAGATTTGTTGTCTCTCTCTGTACAATTTTTCCCAGCCCTGCTGTGTAGAATTCCGATTTAGGTTCATCTGTCTGGTGGTGTTTCAATGAGGATTTATTAGTGAGTGTCCAGACAGAACTGGTCATTGATATTTATTTCTCTGGCTGAGGCCTTAGGGACAGAATTACAGCAGTCCTCCAGTTCACATGGGAGCTAAGTCATTGACATGCGTTTATTTATAGCCACAGCACTGGATTTTATTTTATTTTTTGATTATCTGTGTCTCTAGACTGATATGTCTGCATGATATAGCTTTCTTCTATATTGTTTTTTTTTTTAAAACTTCGATTTTACTAGGATGCAAATAACATTTCCCAAGCCTTGATCGTTTCTCTTTCAGTAGTTTTAAGAATTTTGCTCATCTAATCACTGATAGTTCATAGCCCTTTGAAAACTGATAACATATTTGTAAAATATCCATGTCTGCACATTAACTCCCCTGTCCTTTGCCACATTTCCTTATCATTGATGGGGGAGATTTTATGACTTGGAAAAATTCCAGTACATATGTTGTTTTCTATATTGATGAGGAATATTATTTAGAAACATGCTCGTGTATGCGCCCCGGCCTTCCATAAGTTTCCTTCCCGTAGCTAATGTAGAAGCAGATAATAAGTACTTTAAGGAAATTCTTTAAAGATATTGATAAAGGATTGTGGGGGAAAGTTTTGTACTGATTATTAAAAAGGTCTTTTAATATATTCTCTTAAGGAAAAGCACTTATCTCTGAAGTTTTCCTCAGAAATGTTCTCTTCTACTGAGAAGGCAGAGTAAATTCTCTCTGGTGAGTCTGAAGGCCTGTTGTGTACCCTTAGAGTCAGAAACTTTTTCTGAAACACATTTCCCATGGTCTGTAGGGATGTGTGTGGGCTCAGTCCAGGCCCTTTGGATTTTTTATAACCAACACATTTTTAAATTCACATCCTTTTATTTTACACCGTGCCACGGTTTACATTTGTATTCGAGGTTTTAGTTGCAGACGTTTTGAGTCCATAATAGCTAGTTTAAACAAAAAAGGATTTCTTAAGTGGTGTAGATAGCTCACAGATTCATTGGCAGGGTCAAAAACAGATTTTTGGCTGAGCTCCCAGGAATTCACGCTGTGGAACCAGACCGCCAATGGCGCTACTCTTTCTGCCATGATCAAGGAGCTGCCTGCCACACCAAGATGCCCCTGCAACAGCTCCTGGTCCAGAATCATACCTTCTCTGTCATCTTCTAAACTTTACAAACACAGCTCATGGGGAGGGTAGGGGCACAGTGTTCATGCTTGGGTTGTGTGACTCAGGTCATTTCCATATCCTGGCTGTTGTCAATGTTGCAATGAACATGGGAGAGTAGGTGTCCCTTTGAGATACTGATTTCATATCCTTCAGATGTGTACTGCAACGTGGGATTTCTGGATCATATAGTAGTTCTATTTTTAAGGTTTTAAGGAATGTCCATACTGTTTTCCATAGTAGCTGCACCAATTTACATTCCCACCAATGATGCACTAGAGTTCTCTTTTCTCCACATCCTTGCTAACACTTGGTATCTTTTGTCTTTTTGATGATAGCCATCCTAACAGAGTACTTATTATATATACCAAACATTCTCTTGTTATAAGTTTAAAAACATTTATATGTCCTATCTTTCTGAGTAGCTTGTAACCCCACATTTTACACCTGCTTTCATCACCTACACCTAGTACAACCTACTGTAAATGACATATATATGTATATATTTATGTATTTGTTGTCAATGATAAAGAACTATAATCACTAAAAGCATGGAGCCTGATTTATCTTGGCAACATCCCACCAGCCCTCTCTCTGGCATTCTCAATGCTAAACACTTAATGGATGCCGATGACCATCTATACACAGATTATAGTACCAACTGATGTCTTTAAAAAAGAAAACTCTTTGTCCATTACTATTTTGTGAGTTACACATAGTTGTAGAAAGCTTCACAGTTATTTTTGAAATCGTTTGGTAGGGAATCCAGCAAATAAATGTTTTTTGAAATTTGCAAGCAGATGGGGTGCTATTTCCAAAAATGTACCTGGTAGAAACGACCTGTAAATGAATACCTTCCTCGTGCACCAGGCTTGTCAGCGATGGCTGAGGCCCAGCAGCCATCCTGCAGACAGCGAAGAGCCGTGAAAGAAGACGGCTTCGCAAAGTACAAGCGATGTGCTGTCTTCACTTTTGCTGGCTTAGCAGCTTAGCTTTTATGTCTGATTGGTTAGGCTTCCCTCCTTCATTGTCCTAGTGAACTTACTTAAAAAAAAAAAAAAATCCAACAGAATTTCCCAAGTGTGTTCTGTAGGCAGGAGATTGGCTTTCTGCAGAAAGGGTTGTGTGGTCGAACCCCTTTGGGAAACACTACAATCTTGGTGATCACAGTGTACATTAGCATGTAAAGGGCTCACAGAAGCCCTACAGGAAGAAGAAACTGGTTTAATTTTATTTCACCTTCAAAGTTTCCCTTCTTTATTAGACTGGAGCCTCTCTTTTCCAGATTACTTTTGAACATCTCATAAAATTATTTTTAAGTTGAATACCCTGGATTAGGGCAACCAAAGTTTTATGCATGGAATTTGGGTTTAAATAAGTGGTGGTACTTACCTTGTAATAAGTCAGTATTGTACTCCTTTTTAACTTGATTAGTTCTCCCTTCCATATTTTTTTAATGTAAATTTCTATAAACATTTACTGGTTTCCTTTAATGGTGTTATTGCAGTATTTGAGTTGTCTGTTATTGTAGTATTCTAAACAATGATCATTTAAAAAAGCTGGAAGCAGAATTTCTTTTAGGAAGAGAACTGTCCTTTTTTTATCAGTATACCTAGAAAAGCCTTTTTCTCCTTAGGTTTTTGTTTTTCCTTAAAATATCTCTAGTACACAGAATTGTGTTAATCATAATTCCTAGTTCATGAGACACTCACATCATTGGAACATGCAAGGGTACCATCTTATTTATTTGTTTGTTAGTTTATAATAATGTAATAAACATCTGGAAACCTGGGACCTTAACAATAAGTGACATCTGTCTGTGCCCTCCCCAACCCAATTTTCCTGCTTCTTCTACCTGAGGTACCATCATCCTGGATTCTGAGTTCATCATTTCTTTGCTTTTCTTTTTATATATTTCCTTGAATCTACATGTTTTCCTATAAAGTATTTAAACAAATTTAGTAGTTTTTCAGTTTATAAAATGGTAATCTTTTGAAACTTACCTTTTTTTCCATTTAATATTATGTTGCCATGGTTCAGTCATGTTGTTGCATGTTGTTTTAATTCATTTATTCTGATTGCTGAATAATATTCTGTTGTATGAACAGACCACAGTTTATTTATCTACTCTCCTGTTGATGGACATTGTGATTGTCCCCCAGGGTTTTACTATTGTGAAAAGTGGTGCTATGAACATTTTTGTACTTGTCTTCTGTTGTATTTTGACAGTAATCTCTGGTGATATCTAAGAGTGGAATTGCTGGAGTGTGAGAATATTCCCCTTTAGGAGGTAATATCAAACTATTTCCCTGAGAGTGGCATTAACTTACACGCTAACTAGCAGCGTGTAGAATATCCTGTGGATCCACATTACTCTAACCTTTATTATTGTCAGACTTTAAAACTTCTTCTAGCTAGATCATTTAAAATATCTCACTGTGGTCTTGATTTGTATTTCTCTAATCACTACTGATTTTGATTGCCTCTTTTTTTTTTTTTTACTGGCTATATTTGTTTTCTTCTGCAAAGTGCCTGTTCATGTGTGTTGCCCATTTTTCTATTGTGTTGTGTTTTTCTTTTGATTTTTAGTTCTTTACATAACTTTCCTATTAATCTTTGGACAATTATGTGTATTGTGAATATTTTCTCTGTGAAGGCTCATAATTTTTTTGAGTTGAAGAGTCTTTTATTGTGGTAAAATATACCTAACAT
>NW_011888980.1:828305-830423 GCF_000151845.1 Pteropus vampyrus | reverse complement strand
TCAAGGAAGCCTGAAAGCAAAGATAGGAATGGCAAGGGGACTGAAGCTTTCAGGGCCAAGAAGCTGAGTCATGGGTAGTATCTAGAAATACTAGGGCAGGGTGGATTACTTTTGCTCTACAGACTCAATCGAATGAGACAAAAACTTTTTCTTCATCGGTAATTGAACCTTGACATGTGAAGGTCTTAATTGGCTGGGAGAAGTGCAATCATTGGAGAACTTGGCAACAAAGACTTTGTGTTCTAGGAATGAGATCAGAAAGGATCAGGTTTTCAAATTTTATGTGCATACAAATCACCTGTGGGCTATAATGCATTAGGTCTGGGGTGGAACCTGAGAATGTGCATTCTAACAAGCAGTCAGGTGATGGTGGTGCTGTTGGGCCGCATTTTGAACAGCAAGATTCTAGGCTCATAACCAGTGAGCTGATTTTACTCATTCTTTTATTCATTACATTTATTGAAAGGTGCTTACTACCTGCAGGACACTCTGCTACTTAGATACAAGGGATATGATGGTGAATGAAAAAGAGATAGTTCTGCCCTCAAGGATCATAAAATCTAGGAGGAAAGGCAATAAACCCATCATTTCACAAAGATTACTTAAATTACTTAAATACAATTTGACTGGGGCCACAAAGGAAAAGTACAGGATGCTGTGAAACCACTAGTTAGTGAGACATGACTGTGACTTATGAGGTAAAGTAAGCCCCAAGAGAGCCATGTTGCGTCCTGATGCTCACTCTGGCTGTGGGAACTCGTTGACTTCTTCCTTCAGCTTCCAGAAGCACTGGCTATATTTAGTAAAATGACCCTTTTTTTTTTCTGCTCTACATTTTTCCATGGTGGCCTCAGCCAACCCCTTGTTCTTTATCCACCCAATCTCCACTTCTGCCTCTCTTCTGAGCTCCAAGTTCAGGTTTCTAACTTTTGTTGAACATCCCCAACTAGAAGACCTGTTCGCCCCTAAAACCCAGCATATTCCTCATCCTTTTCACAAATCAGTTCTTTAATATTTCTGCCAGTTTCGCCACTTTTTTTTTTTTTTTAGCCAATCAGGCAAAACTCAGCATTTTCTTTTAATCAATATGGACTTCATTATTTTTGACCTAAGGATGCAGCACATATTTTTGTCATAGGATCTGAAATAGATGTATATTACGTTCATTTGATTCATAGGTGACCCAAATTGAATAAATTGCCCTCTCAGTGAATGCCGTTTAAATACATAGGACTTGGGAGAGGAGAAAAGGAAGTTAACATTCATTTAATGTGTGTTTTTAAAAAAATAAATTTATTTATTTAAATTAGTTTCAAGTACACAGTACATTGGTTAGACATCTATATTGTTCAAAAAACAATGCCCCCAATTGCTTCCTCCTTCCTCTGGCCCTCCTTTTAGCCAAAAAATATGGAATGTTTCATGAATTTGCGTGTCATCCTTGCGCAGGGGCCATGCTAATCTTCTCTGTATTATTCCAATTTTAGTATATGTGCCGTGAGCACAAATCTGTGTGTTTTTGCTGTGTACTTTATGTATCTTAACTCATTTAATTTCCCCAGTAGCTTTCTGGGAAAGTATCATTCCCTTTCACAGGTAAGGAAGGTATCGTTCCCCTTCATAGGTGAGGAGATTGAGGCTCATCGCATGTGCAGGTAGTAGATGACAACAGCGTGTGAACCTAGATTTTTCCAACTTCAGAGACCATCATGTTTTTTTACTAGGCTTCACAATTTGTATACTGTATGGTGCTCTCTGAAAAAATATTTTTAAAATAAAAGCTTTTTCAAATATCAATTATGAATGTTTTTTCCTGTCAAATTTATAAAATACAAGTTAGAATGCCTTATGAAATCAGGCTTGCTTAACTTGAAAACAACTGTGTCTAGCCTGCATGTACTTAATAAATATTTGTCCTCTTTCATAGATTCAAATATTCTCATTTTGGTTCTTTGGATTTTTCTTTTCCCTTTTCATCATCCACCTGCACATTTTCTATTGAACTGTCATCTTCCATATCACTAATTCTCTCTTTATTTTTATCTATTATGGTGACACTGATTAACAAAATCCAATAAGTTTCAAGTGTACGATTCAACAGTAAATGAATTCTCTCTT
>NW_011888980.1:822762-828255 GCF_000151845.1 Pteropus vampyrus | reverse complement strand
TGGACAATTATGTGTATTGTGAATATTTTCTCTGTGAAGGCTCATAATTTTTTTGAGTTGAAGAGTCTTTTATTGTGGTAAAATATACCTAACATAAAACTTACCATTTTAAGTATTTTAAGTGTACAATTCGGTGACATTATGTACATTCACATTGTTGTGCAACCATTACCACCATCTATCTCCAGAACTTTTCCATTATCCCAAACTGAAACTCTGTACCCATTAAATAACAACTTTCCATTCCCTCTGCCTCCTGCCCCTGGTGACTGCTAACCTCCATTCTACTTTGTCTCTATGAATTTACCTATTCTAGGTACCTTATATTAGTGGAATTATATGATATTTGTTCTCTGTGTCTGGCTTATTTTACTTAGCATAATGTCTTCAGGGTTCATGCATGTTTTAGCATGGGTCTGAATTTCTTTCCTTTTTAAGGTCAATAATAGATATACCACATTTTTTAGGTATACTAAAATACATTTTGTTTATTCATTTATCCATCTGTGGACATTTGGATTGTTTCCTGCTTTCAGCCATTGTGAATAATGCTGCTGTATAAACGGGAATACATATATCTGCTTGAGTCTGTGCTTTCAGTTCTTTTGGATATATACCAAGGAATGAAATTGCTGGATCATATGGTAATTCTATGTTTAATTTTTTTGAAGAACCAGCACACTGTTTTCCATAACAGCTGTGCCATTTTATATTCCTGCTAGCAATGCACAAGGATTTCAACTTCTTTCCACATCCTCGCCAAACATTTTTTTTAATTAAAAAAGTTTTAATAGTAGCCATTAGAATGGGTGTGAAGTGATATTGTGGTTTTGAATTATAGTTTCCAAATGATTAGTGATGTTGAGCATCTTTTCATGTGTTTTAGGACTCTTTTGAAGATCTTATACAAATTATGGACTTCCAGTGCAGAAAAGTGTACATATGTTCACCATACATATTTGTGTAACAACCAAGAGAAGGACATCACAGGCCTCCTGAAGCCCATATGGGGAGTCACAGGCCCAGATTTAGAACCTTCTTAGGGGATTAATGTTATGGTTCAGTAGCTTTCTCTGAGCCATTGCCATAAAATGAATGGATTGAATAGTTTCAACTTTGGTTAAGAAATCGATAATTCTAAATTGAAATATAAGTCTTTGGACATAGAACCTTTCATTCTTCAGGATATAGTCTTTGGGGTGAGAGAGAGAGAAGAAAGAAAGGAAGGAAGTTCTGGAAATATGAGTAAGGCTGTGGGTCAGACAAAGAAGATTGGTCTAAACCTTAGAGCAGGGCAAACATTTGGTATTTTAGGATGAACTCATGAGAGAGATGAAAGTCTGATGGCTTTTCTCATACTGGAAGCTCAAGTCATCGTGGGAAAAGACAAGCATGGTGCGAATTTTTTTAAAGGAAAGATCCAAACAAGGTCCAAAGCTAGGAATGTCCCTATCGAGTGGGAGAAGTATGGACAACTGGAAGTCCAGGTAGGTAGCATCAAGGAAGCCTGAAAGCAAAGATAGGAATGGCAAGGGGACTGAAGCTTTCAGGGCCAAGAAGCTGAGTCATGGGTAGTATCTAGAAATACTAGGGCAGGGTGGATTACTTTTGCTCTACAGACTCAATCGAATGAGACAAAAACTTTTTCTTCATCGGTAATTGAACCTTGACATGTGAAGGTCTTAATTGGCTGGGAGAAGTGCAATCATTGGAGAACTTGGCAACAAAGACTTTGTGTTCTAGGAATGAGATCAGAAAGGATCAGGTTTTCAAATTTTATGTGCATACAAATCACCTGTGGGCTATAATGCATTAGGTCTGGGGTGGAACCTGAGAATGTGCATTCTAACAAGCAGTCAGGTGATGGTGGTGCTGTTGGGCCACATTTTGAACAGCAAGATTCTAGGCTCATAACCACTGAGCTGATTTTACTCATTCTTTTATTCATTACATTTATTGAAAGGTGCTTACTACCTGCAGGACACTCTGCTACTTAGATACAAGGGATATGATGGTGAATGAAAAAGAGATAGTTCTGCCCTCAAGGATCATAAAATCTAGGAGGAAAGGCAATAAACCCATCATTTCACAAAGATTACTTAAATTACTTAAATACAATTTGACTGGGGCCACAAAGGAAAAGTACAGGATGCTGTGAAACCACTAGTTAGTGAGACATGACTGTGACTTATGAGGTAAAGTAAGCCCCAAGAGAGCCATGTTGTGTCCTGATGCTCACTCTGGCTGTGGGAACTCGTTGACTTCTTCCTTCAGCTTCCAGAAGCACTGGCTATATTTAGTAAAATGACCCTTTTTTTTTCTGCTCTACATTTTCCCATGGTGGCCTCAGCCAACCCCTTGTTCTTTATCCACCCAATCTCCACTTCTGCCTCTCTTCTGAGCTCCAAGTTCAGGTTTCTAACTTTTGTTAACATCCCCAACTAGAAAACCTGTTCGCCCCTAAAACCTAGCATATTCCTCATCCTTTTCACAAATCAGTTCTTTAATATTTCTGACAGTTTCACCACTATTTTTTTTTTTTTAGCCTATCAGGCAAAACTCAGCATTTTCTTTTAATCGATATGGACTTCATTATTTTTGACCTAAGGATGCAGCACATATTTTTGTCATAGGATCTGAAATAGATGTATATTACGTTCATTTGATTCATAGGTGACCCAAATTGAATAAATTGCCCTCTCAGTGAATGCCGTTTAAATACATAGGACTTGGGAGAGGAGAAAAGGAAGTTAACATTCATTTAATGTGTGTTTTTAAAAAAATAAATTTATTTATTTAAATTAGTTTCAAGTACACAGTACATTGGTTAGACATCTATATTGTTCAAAAAACAATGCCCCCAATTGCTTCCTCCTTCCTCTGGCCCTCCTTTTAGCCAAAAAATATGGAATGTTTCATGAATTTGCGTGTCATCCTTGCGCAGGGGCCATGCTAATCTTCTCTGTATTATTCCAATTTTAGTATATGTGCCGTGAGCACAAATCTGTGTGTTTTTGCTGTGTACTTTATGTATCTTAACTCATTTAATTTCCCCAGTAGCTTTCTGGGAAAGTATCATTCCCTTTCACAGGTAAGGAAGGTATCGTTCCCCTTCATAGGTGAGGAGATTGAGGCTCATCGCATGTGCAGGTAGTAGATGACAACAGCGTGTGAACCTAGATTTTTCCAACTTCAGAGACCATCATGTTTTTTTACTAGGCTTCACAATTTGTATACTGTATGGTGCTCTCTGAAAAAATATTTTTAAAATAAAAGCTTTTTCAAATATCAATTATGAATGTTTTTTCCTGTCAAATTTATAAAATACAAGTTAGAATGCCTTATGAAATCAGGCTTGCTTAACTTGAAAACAACTGTGTCTAGCCTGCATGTACTTAATAAATATTTGTCCTCTTTCATAGAGTCAAATATTCTCATTTTGGTTCTTTGGATTTTTCTTTTCCCTTTTCATCATCCACCTGCACATTTTCTATTGAACTGTCATCTTCCATATCACTAATTCTCTCTTTATTTTTATCTATTATGGTGACACTGATTAACAAAATCCAATAAGTTTCAAGTGTACGATTCAACAGTAAATGAATTCTCTCTTCAGCTGGGTCTAGTCTGATGTAAATCCATTTATAGCATTCTTAATTTACTTTATTACTTTGTATTTCTCAGTTCTAGAATTCCATCCATTTTACACACACACACACACACACACACACACACACACACACACACACACACACACACACACACACACATATATACATATACGTATTCCAGTTCTTTGGTAATAGTCTCATCCTGTCACCTATTAAACATGTTAATCAGTTAAAGTTTATGTCTAATAACTTCAATACTCTGGATTATCTGTGAGACTCTTTCTATTGTCTGTTTTTCTTTTCTTTTTGGTTTTGTCTCTTGATATGCTTGGTGATTTTTAATTGAATGTTGAGCATTATAAATGAAAAACTATGGAGACTCTTGATGGTATATTCTTCTAGAGGATATTTTCTTTGGCTTCTGGCAGGCAGGCAGAGTTTTAGAGTAGAGCAGATCATCTTAATTTAGTCTCTCTTACCTAGAAGGTGTAGCCCCTCAGTGGCCCCAACTGAAAGCCTGGAGTGTCCACCCGGTCTCCTTTACTTCAGCGAGCTCCGAACTCCAGTTATATCTCCTTATTAGTGGTCACAGCTCTGCTTACTTTATCACTCTAGCAGCCATTTTCTGCTCTGCTTCTCTCCTCTGCCTGTGAAATTTACAAATCAGCAAATGCTTAAGTGGTGGTCTGGGGGGAGAGTTCCTGGGCAACTTTTATGCTTGTTACTCTGAAAACTTGCCCTTTCAGGTTCCAGTTGTCTCGGTAACTCTTAGATTCCTACAAAGAGATTTTTTGTTTGTTTGTTTTTAAATTTTATCCAGTTTTTCTACCTGTTTGCCTGTCCTTGTTGGAAGGTGACATCTTTTTCTTTTTTTAAAGCTTTGGTATTTAAGTAAGTAAGGCTGGTTTTTGATTCAATGGATTTCCTCAGAAACAGGTGCCATTCAGATGTGCAGGTGCGAGATCTCTGCTTGAGTTGCAGTCTAGTCTGCTACCTGCTCATACCACAAGAACTTTGGGTTTTCTCATGTCATAACTTTTGCTTTGTTTTCTGAGGAGATAGTAAGTGAAAGAAAATGCGTGTATCCAATATTATGTACTCTAGCAGATACAGAATGGTAACTTTATTTAGCAGGGAATGGGTTTAAATACATGATAGAGACAAAGGAAACTCAGGAGACTCGTATTCCTAGCTTGGTCTCCCAGGCAGGAGCAAAGAGTGGTAATTCTTCCACAGAGGGAGAGGAAGCCCTGTTGATTTCTCATGACTTTGCCTTTTTACTATACTTTGTACTTTTGAGGGTTTGCAGTTTTGAAGAGTATAGTAAGTAGTTCTGAAGTGTTTTCAATGCTATTCGTGTTTGTGTATAGATAATGTGTGTGCCTATCATCAAATACACAGTACACAACCCCCTGTTCTCGTAGTGGCGTTGAATGCAAAAACATAAGTTCTCAATCTCAACCTCTAGGGAAGGAAAGAAAATTAACAAGAGGTTGTTAACTTTGGCAGGAATTTATGGCTGTAAGATTTCATCACCTTGCTGTCATATCAGGTACAGATAACTCTGCCCTAATTTATTTATTTTTCTGCTTCCTTTTCTGCCAGCTGTGAACCTGGCAGCGGAAGGAAGCCAAGTTGCATTCCAGTTTTTTGGAGGCTGGAAGTTGGCATGAATGCTTTCCTTTGGAGGGATGACTTTTCACACTCTAGCTTACTGACTAGCCTGCCCCTTCCCTCTCTTCCTCCTTTCATATTCTTATCGTTAGTGGGATTACAAAGAAAGTGGATGAAGTGCTTTCTGTCCTTAAGAAACTTGGAGTTTAGTTGTATAGAACTAAATATCAATAGAAAAAATTAAATAGCAACAGACATTAATAAAAAA
>NW_011888980.1:822355-822712 GCF_000151845.1 Pteropus vampyrus | reverse complement strand
AACAGCGTGTGAACCTAGATTTTTCCAACTTCAGAGACCATCATGTTTTTTTACTAGGCTTCACAATTTGTATACTGTATGGTGCTCTCTGAAAATATATTTTTAAAATAAAAGCTTTTTCAAATATCAATTATGAATGTTTTTTCCTGTCAAATTTATAAAATACAAGTCAGAATGCCTTATGAAATCAGGCTTGCTTAACTTGAAAACAACTGTGTCTAGCCTGCATGTACTTAATAAATATTTGTCCTCTTTCATAGAGTCAAATATTCTCATTTTGGTTCTTTGGATTTTTCTTTTCCCTTTTCATCATCCACCTGCACATTTTCTATTGAACTGTCATCTTCCATATCACTA
>NW_011888980.1:812209-819660 GCF_000151845.1 Pteropus vampyrus | reverse complement strand
GGGGCAGACAGGAGGAGAGGCTGAAGTACCATGTTACAGTACCTCAAATGCTAGTTTCTGGGTTGAGTTTGGACATGCCATAAGCAAAGGGGGGCATCAAAGGTCTCTAAATGGGTGAGTGCAGTGATGATTGTTTTAGGAAGATTTAGCTTCTGGAAGGGGAAATATTGTAGGCCTGGAGGGTAGGAGGTTTTGCTATGATCCCAGTGAGTGCGACAAGGGTTGGTGATATGAAAAGGGAAATGAAAAGGGAGACTGGAGAATGCTTTTGAAAGAACACCGGTGACTGATGGGCTATGAGTAGAGGCTGTTGGCATTTTATGCAAATGTAAATTATAATACAGCATAACAATATTGGCAAATATTATTTTATGGGAACAATTTTAATGTAACCCTAAACTCTTCCTTTTCACCTGTGACAAATAGTCAGCTCTCATGGTACAGTTTTCCACACTTGGCAAAATAGATCCATTCACACAAAAGGCAATTTTTCAGTAAGGAGAATCTGACATTACGAATTGAAAGATATGTTGTCATGGAAACAAAAAATCCCCTAATAGATATTGTGTTGGACCTCTAATGAGGAGGAGCTGGGATGGGCATGGCCTCCCATGGATTGACATTAGTGGCCCCACTAGTGTGGCATTCCTGTCACTAGAGGTGTTCTTCTTTCCTGGTAGCATTGTCATTATTCCTGACTCTAGAATGTCTCCTCCATCATGACGGTGCCTAGCCTAATGCCATTCTGGAAATGTCATAGCTCACAGAGTGGCTGGATGAGCATAGTGCCTTGAGTGTGTCAGTGTAAGAATTTCACATGCATTACTGACCTTTGTTCCAGATGAGCATTTCCTCAACTATGGGTCATGGAACACTCTCCTGGGAATGTTGATGTGTATGTCAGAAAAGGAGTTCCTTGCAGAATTAAGTTTGAGAAACGTTGCATGTTTTATTTCCTACCTTGAGTCTTCTCTGAAGATCTCATTAGCATATTAATGGCTCTGAGAAATTGAGCAAGCAAAGAAACTGGTTTCACATTGTTGAACCCAATGTTGCCTCTGTTCACTTGACCATGGACTACTATGTTTGCATTCCAATTACTAACATCTGGGTGTCTAAGTTCAGGTTGGGAAGTGCAATTCTTCCTGGTGGCCTCCCTGAAAGCAGCACAGTCCCTTCAGTGGATGAGCAAATGAATGTTTATGAGGCTCCTGCTTTGTGCTATCATTGTGCCAGTGTATGTCCGGGGTTCACATGAATTCTCACATTCAAACTTCAAAACAACCCTCTGAAGTGCATCTTAAGGAAATTGAGGCTCAGATGAGTTAGGTCACTTGTCTAAAGTTACATGGTTAGGAAATGACAGGTCAGAATCGGAGTCTAAATCAACCCCAAGTTTAGTGTGGGACTCCTTTGCCAGCCGTCCGGGAACAGTTTGGGGTTCTGTCCATAGAAGAGTAGCTGCTGTTTCATCACAAAGGGTCATGCTTCACCACTTTAAACAAATACAAAAATCTCTGTTGGTAAAATACGTATCCCAGGTATTTTCGGAGGCAGTTTATTTCATTGTGGTCAGAAAAGAAGCTTTGAACCAGGTGAATGTATACTGGTCCCATTTTGGCCCTTTCCTGTGGGGGTGCAAGTCCCCACTGACACCTCTCTTCCTTAGCACTGAACAGCGTGGACTCCAGTGGACCCGTTCATTCAGCCCTCACCTTCCTGCTTTCAGTTTCCCAGAGCTGGTGCCCCACCCATCCTCACTGATCTGCCACCATGTCCTCATGCCCGCCTCTGTAAACGGTAGTTCGGAATGTCTAAAAAGGGATGCAGTCACCTCCTGAGCATCCTAGCGTAAGACCGAACATTGCCTGAGAAAATGGAACAGGATGGGCAGATAATTACCTGTTTTTCCAGTTGCTTGATGGGTTTCAGTGTTCTCTGCTGGGCCTGGAAATTTCTGAGGTGCTCAGAATATTTTAGCTTCTTTTTCCTGCTTCTTTTTAGTAGTTGTCCTTGTTTGGCCAGGAGAGCAGAAGGCCAGAGCAGCTCCTTGTGCTGTCAAGTCTGTTCTGAGTGTACCTTACTGAGGGAGGGCTTGTTAGTTCATCTTTTCAGCTTCCTCTTACCTGTCAAGAGGCAGAGAAATGGCACCTTTCTCCCCCAGAACTGGAGCTTTATGGGATAGAGTTAGATGTGAGTTTTCTCTGGCATTTAGGCAGGACCATTAAATTGCTCCCTATTGCTGTTTGCTTCCATGTTCTGTTAGTAACAATTAATTAGTTTTAAAGACTTAGAAACTACACAGATGGGGGAAAATGTTCCAGCTTATTTAAGTCTCTATCTTTCAGTCACCTTTATTGAAAGTGAGGGAAAGGAGCAGCATTCTAAAATGAAATTCATAGGTTATCTCCAAGCCTTTGAGTCATCCTGCCCCCAAATATTTATTTATTCCTCATCTGCAATCGCAAGGCACTATGAAAGATCTTGGACACCAAAGACCTTCATCTCAAATCCTACCAGGTCAATCTATGTGTTCTGTTCATGAATTCAGACCCTCCTGGGACATTGAAAGTTAGTACCTCCCTCGGCGCTAGGCATGTGTTGGTGTGCCACAAGCTTAGAGAGCTGGGTTGTCACTGGCAAGGGGATTTTTGCACCTAAAAAAAATCAACTCTCAGGTAGCAGCACAGTCCCTCAAATGAAAGAACAAATGAAGGATTATTAGAGTCCTGCAGTCACCATGCAAGGTGATTTATGTATATTCCCTTACTTCCATCTCAAAACAACCCAGGAAACAACTGAGGAAACTGAGGCCCAGAAAAGTTAGGGAACTTATATAAGACATGACAGGGTCATAATGGAAGCCCAGAACAACCCTAAGTTCAGTGCGGGACCCCATTGCTCCCTCTTTAATGAGAAGTGCAGTAAGGTGGGATCTAGAATCTTCCCTGGGCTTTGCTAGATGGGCTCTGGTGGAGGGAGAACTATGAATGGAGGTTTGGGGCAGCTGGGGAAAAAAAAAAAAAAACTTTTAAATTTGCTGCATCCATTTTTCCTGGAAAATTTGAAGTGGTGTTGAGCTCATAGCTCCTCTTAACTAATTTTAGTGGTTTTAACATCCTGGACCAGCTGCACTTTAGAAAGTACAGATGCCCAGTCCTATCCCCAGAGGTTCGTGTCCTGGGAATCTCTGCTTTTGCAAAGCTCCAGGAGATTCCAATGTGCATCCAAATTTGAGAGCTGGTGGCCCCACGATGACTCATTCTGGCCCTTCTAACTCATTACTGCTCGCCCAGGCTTTCTCTCCACCCCCATCTTAGTTTTCCAAGACATCCCCTGGGTGAGGAGGCGCTGGCCGTTAGAGTTTTAATTATGTATAACTGTGGAGCTTTTTACCTGACAACCACTGGTTTCTAATTTCCATCTTAGCTTTGAATTCAGTCATCACTCTCTCTCCTAACTTAATCTTCTCTTTTGTTTGTTCGTTTGTATTTATTTATGTTTTGGTAAAAAGGATATTCTTGCTCTTATTTAATTCCATACTTTCAGTGGGGGTGGTTTATGCATTTTTATCTTTATCAAAGACTTTGAGACGGTGCAATTATTTAGTTTTAAATTTCTCCTCTGTAAGTGATAGCTTCATGAATAAGATATGGCTCCTTTCTTTCAGCAGGCACTTCCTCGCTGCTCGGGTTACTCTCTAGTTTGCCTTTGCTCTTTTGGCTTCTGGAAATTCAAATTCTCCAAGGCAAGGGTGAAATACTTCAGTACATTGACTTGTAGTGTATATACCATCTAGTAATTGTCCAAGGAAGGTGCTGACTTTCTTAAAATTGACGTTACGAGAGGGTATTGTGATTGAGTCTCTGCTGGACTGGTTTTGCCACAGTTGAGCTCCATTAGAGTGACCCAAATAATACTCAACTCTTGGCAATGAACTGCTGTTTACCAGCTGTAGAACTGAGATTCTGTCACCAGTTGCTCTGGGTAAATTGGAGTTTTAATATTTGTCTTTGCCTCTGTTTCTGACTTAGGTGGCTTTGATTCGCTTGGTGATGGACTGTCTCCAGTTAGTGTGATTCCTCATCCGTGCTGACAAACATATCTTGTCACATTTTAGTTTAACCTCCTTTGAATACTTTCTATGCAGTTGGACATTTATACAACATATTTGTGTGGCGTGCCTGAATTAGCTTAGTGGTGGCTGCCTCTTGGCTCTGGGCATTTCAGGTGCTGATGTCTTTTTTCAGGGTTTAGATATAATACTCATTCAATCACTGTGGTGTCCGGGCTTCCAGGTGGGCCTAAAAGTCAAAACTAGGGCCTTTATTTGGTTGCTCGGCTGCTGTCATGGGCTTGTCCCCAAAGAGGATCTTCTCTGTCTCTCCCTGCTCCCCTCCACGTCCTGTGTTGTCAGGTACCTCCTCCTGCCCTTGACCCAGAGCTGGGGCAAAGGTCAGGAGACTCTGGCGAGCAATTGCCATGTTTATCCATTCTGTTAATTACCCAAAGGTTTCTGCAGACAAGTTTACTAATCTTACTATTGGGGAGGGTGGAGACAATTTATCAAGCTTCAAATTCTCTGAGAAATCTGAGACAATAGGGATTTGTGGAGCTGGTTTTAGCGCTGGGAACTATATCCAGCAGGACTTGACTTGTCCAGGTCCCAAGTCTAAGTCATTCCTCATGGTTAATAAAGAGAAGACACAAATCTTTTCAGAACCTGTTTACCTCACTCCACTCCTCTGTGTGGCATGTGTTTCCAGAACTGTTGGTTCTAAACTTTGTCCACCTGAAATTTTTGGTTTGTTTTTTCTCTCCGGTATAGCAACTTCTGGTGGTGGTTATGGTTTTTGATGGATGATAGTTCTGGAAAAGACACATAAATAGAAGACTTAAGTCTGTTTTCATATGGAAATAAAGTGTGGAAATGGACTGTTTTGGGATTGTCTTTCAATTTCTTTTAGAAATGATTTCAGATGATTATAAAACCTATATTATAATTTCTTATGGAAATGATCACAAAACTACATTTAACTAAATGGCCTTAGCTCTATGCTAAGGTTAAAAATGTAATTTTAACCTGGTGTCTAACAAGACTCATTACTGACAATGAGCTTAGAATTAGGTGTTTTTGTTTGGCTGATGTCTCTATTCCTAAATTTTTAGATTTTTTTTTTTTCTAATGATAGCTGAGACTGAGATCTATCTGGTGTTGTCTCATGGTAAAACTTGCATCTTACTATCCAACAGGCCTTGAATGATTAAAAGCATCTCATGTTTGTCAATCTTTTAGAAGACCATCGAAATGTTTACTGTGGTAATAATCAGGAAATAGGATTTTGGTGGCTGTGAGATCTCTGTGATTAAACAGTGCACTATTTAAACTGAAGAAAGATTGGAGTGTAATCATCAAGCTCCCAAAGAAAGAAGACAAGATGGTGGTACTCTAATGTGCTGGCTGATCATGACTGGGGTCCCAAGCTCCCAGGCCGGGGACCCATACTGAGCTGTGGCCTGTTAGGAACCAGGCTGCACAGCAGGAGGTGAGCAGCCAGTGAGCAAGTGAAGCTTCATAAGTATTGGCAGCTGCTCCCCAGCTCTAGCATCACTGCCTTGGCTCCACCTCAGATCATCAGGCATTAGATTCTCATAGGAGCACCTGTTCCTGGTGCCAAAAAGCTTGAGAATTGCTGGTCTAACAAGTTCATCATGTCTTGGCAAGGCTAAAGGAGATTTACTTGTACAGGTTTTAAAAGTATGTGTTGGTCTGTTAAAATGTAATCAATTCAGGTACACTTTTATTTACCATGATGTATGTCATGGACAACTATACAATGTTCTTCATTGTTTTTACTGAAACAAATTAGAAGGAGGTGTGAAATTCGGGAGGGCCTCTTTTAGAGAGCCTTTGACAGATATCTTGGAGGAATCTTTATATTCTGCTTAATGGCCCTTGAGAAACCATCAGAACTCTCTGTTTTATTATCTTTTCCTCTCAGACTAGAATTTATCCAGATCCCTGTGTTAAAAATAGTTCTGAAGGTGGTTTGTTTCCTGACCAAGCACAGACAGCAGGGACTCAACCATTGGACTTCCTGCTGAGGTCAAGATTGAGATACAGTTTTTTTAAATTGGCCAGGTAACATCTTTTGGTCTGGATGATGCCTGACATTTTCTCCACAACTTTTGAAAGAAATCTTTGTATCGCTAATGCTTTATTTTCTGAGATCTTCATGTCAAATAGTTTGGTGACTTCTTAAAGGATTAATAAGTTAGAGATTCTTTTGCTTGTTAAGAACCTGGATATCAAATGCCAGTCTTTCAATTTCTCTGTCAGACCTAGCTCCAGGTATTTATTCGTTACCGCTTAGCAAGGAGGAAGAAGGTAGGTGGAGCCTTGCCATGCAGCAACTGGAATATGACTTTTCCAGCCCCTATGTTTACTTCATCAGTACCAGCATTTTTTGGTTGGTGCAGATTCTTCCATTTTACACATTAGCACAGACACTCTCATGGAACAATTGGGCCTTTTGTAGTTAATCTCTCTCATGCCTTGTACACATGCACACCTGTGTATGTAGAGAGATGTTAGAATTGTTCACAGGGAATCCCATTGAAAGTGCAACATGACAGAGGTCTGTTTGGAAATGACACGCCTCCAGACTGTTTCAAGCTCTCACTTTTGGCCCATACCAGCTGGTGCATGTTTCCTTTGTAATGTTTCTACGAACTAGGATACCTAGAAAGGTTGGCTCTCAGAGTGGCCGGGTGAGATAAAGCATCTATTTAGGTAAATGCTAAGCACATGGTGTATAAACCCGCAATTTTCCCTAATGAACAAACTGAAATTCCTTTTTCAGAAACAAGTAGCAAACAAATGTGACCTAGAGTCCTAGTGCTTTGGGTCCAGCAGGATTGTAGAACTCAGTGTCATAGTCTTTCTGTGCAGAGCAAAAATTTGAAGCGAGTTTTTCCATCCTGTTATAAGCAGAATCGTGTCCTCCTAAAATTCTTATGTTGAGATCCTAGCCCCTAGTACCTCAGAATCTGACTGTATTTGGAGATAGAACCTTTAAAGAAATGACTAAGGTAAAATGAGGTTATATGGATGGGCCCTTATTTAACACAACTGGTGTCCTTATAAGAAATGGAGGTTAGGACATGGACACATCCAGAGGAAAGACCATGTGAAGACTCAGGGAGCGGACAGCCATCTATAAACCAGAGGGAGGTTTCAGAAGAAACCACCCCCTTAGACACTTTGATCTTAAACTTCTAGCCTCCAGAACTGTGAGACAATAAATGCCTGTTGTTCAAACCACCCAGTCAATGGTGCTTTTTATGGAAGGCCTGGCAAACCAGTACATACCTTAACAGGCAGTCTTTGTTGCCAGCGTAATGTCTTTTTGAGGTATTTGGCCCAAACCAAAATGTAAATTGTTAAATAA
>NW_011888980.1:807312-812159 GCF_000151845.1 Pteropus vampyrus | reverse complement strand
AATTGCTGGTCTAACAAGTTCATCATGTCTTGGCAAGGCTAAAGGAGATTTACTTGTACAGGTTTTAAAAGTATGTGTTGGTCTGTTAAAATGTAATCAATTCAGGTACACTTTTATTTACCATGATGTATGTCATGGACAACTATACAATGTTCTTCATTGTTTTTACTGAAACAAATTAGAAGGAGGTGTGAAATTCGGGAGGGCCTCTTTTAGAGAGCCTTTGACAGATATCTTGGAGGAATCTTTATATTCTGCTTAATGGCCCTTGAGAAACCATCAGAACTCTCTGTTTTATTATCTTTTCCTCTCAGACTAGAATTTATCCAGATCCCTGTGTTAAAAATAGTTCTGAAGGTGGTTTGTTTCCTGACCAAGCACAGACAGCAGGGACTCAACCATTGGACTTCCTGCTGAGGTCAAGATTGAGATACAGTTTTTTTAAATTGGCCAGGTAACATCTTTTGGTCTGGATGATGCCTGACATTTTCTCCACAACTTTTGAAAGAAATCTTTGTATCGCTAATGCTTTATTTTCTGAGATCTTCATGTCAAATAGTTTGGTGACTTCTTAAAGGATTAATAAGTTAGAGATTCTTTTGCTTGTTAAGAACCTGGATATCAAATGCCAGTCTTTCAATTTCTCTGTCAGACCTAGCTCCAGGTATTTATTCGTTACCGCTTAGCAAGGAGGAAGAAGGTAGGTGGAGCCTTGCCATGCAGCAACTGGAATATGACTTTTCCAGCCCCTATGTTTACTTCATCAGTACCAGCATTTTTTGGTTGGTGCAGATTCTTCCATTTTACACATTAGCACAGACACTCTCATGGAACAATTGGGCCTTTTGTAGTTAATCTCTCTCATGCCTTGTACACATGCACACCTGTGTATGTAGAGAGATGTTAGAATTGTTCACAGGGAATCCCATTGAAAGTGCAACATGACAGAGGTCTGTTTGGAAATGACACGCCTCCAGACTGTTTCAAGCTCTCACTTTTGGCCCATACCAGCTGGTGCATGTTTCCTTTGTAATGTTTCTACGAACTAGGATACCTAGAAAGGTTGGCTCTCAGAGTGGCCGGGTGAGATAAAGCATCTATTTAGGTAAATGCTAAGCACATGGTGTATAAACCCGCAATTTTCCCTAATGAACAAACTGAAATTCCTTTTTCAGAAACAAGTAGCAAACAAATGTGACCTAGAGTCCTAGTGCTTTGGGTCCAGCAGGATTGTAGAACTCAGTGTCATAGTCTTTCTGTGCAGAGCAAAAATTTGAAGCGAGTTTTTCCATCCTGTTATAAGCAGAATCGTGTCCTCCTAAAATTCTTATGTTGAGATCCTAGCCCCTAGTACCTCAGAATCTGACTGTATTTGGAGATAGAACCTTTAAAGAAATGACTAAGGTAAAATGAGGTTATATGGATGGGCCCTTATTTAACACAACTGGTGTCCTTATAAGAAATGGAGGTTAGGACATGGACACATCCAGAGGAAAGACCATGTGAAGACTCAGGGAGCGGACAGCCATCTATAAACCAGAGGGAGGTTTCAGAAGAAACCACCCCCTTAGACACTTTGATCTTAAACTTCTAGCCTCCAGAACTGTGAGACAATAAATGCCTGTTGTTCAAACCACCCAGTCAATGGTGCTTTTTATGGAAGGCCTGGCAAACCAGTACATACCTTAACAGGCAGTCTTTGTTGCCAGCGTAATGTCTTTTTGAGGTATTTGGCCCAAACCAAAATGTAAATTGTTAAATAAGATGCAGAAAAATCAACTCCACATCTTTGGTTGTGATAATTTCATAGATGGGGGTTCTGCACCCCTCAGGGGTCCCTCAGTAATTGCATGGAACGTCACTGCTCGCCAGGTTGACTCACAGGGTCTGGCTAGCTCTGCTGGTCTCCCGTTTTGTTCCCTTTTGTTTGCCTCTAGGAGTGGACACTTGCTGTCCTCCTGTTACAGGTCATTGAGAAACCTGGCTGCTGCCTGAGGCACAGCAGTTGGTGGCTGTGAATGAGATGAGATTTCCAAGTGGTAACTGTTATAGAAAGTCCCAGAATGGTCTAAACAGTAGGACTCTTTAAAGCATTTCATGATTTATCTCAAGAGCCTAATTGAGAGTTATGTTGTTGGTTAGTTTGAAGCCCATGATTAAGACATGTTAGAATTAAAAAAATTATTTTTAAATGAGTTGAATACACCTCTAATTGATTAGATGGAACTTTGGCTATAGTTTTTAATACTTTCTTCCCTACCACCTGCTGACTTTAAAGCTAAGAGATTCAATTTCAGTTTAGCCAAGGTTGCTGGCTGCGAGGGTACAGCTTGTAGACAGGTGTCATTGTTAGGTCCTCTATTATCTTAATGTCACCTTTATTTCTGTGACTTATGTGCAAATTTTTTTTTTGCACAAGGAGTTTAGGCACACAGAGTGTCATAAATTTACAGAACACTGGAAAAATGTAAAACAAAAAATCAAGCAAAAAGGCCTAGTGTTTTTCCGTACTCTGGAGGAGGATTTGTGTGGTGTCTACACTGGAGAAGAAGGGAAGAAGGGAAGAAGGAAGGGAGGAAGGAGAGATTGGAGTTTCAGGAAGAACATGGAACAGGAGTCAGGATGATCAGTTGTCATGGACTTTCTGTGTACTCCTGGCATGTTCTTCACAGTTTCCTCATCTGTCACATCTTCATCTTACCCTATCAACCTTGCAAAGTTGTTGGTGAGATTGAAAAAGAAAGCATATGAAAATAATGATCTGCAAGTCAAACTTAATAGACTCCCCAGGAGCCACTGATCCCATTTCTAAGGTACCTCATTAATTTTTGATAAATTTTAATGTCTAAGTGGGAGAGAGCCTTTCAGAGGGAATGGAGACTCACAACACTGGAGCGCAGTGTCAATCAGAAAGAACTGTCCACCATTGACTAGCCTCTCTGACAAAGATTAGTCCCATGAGTTTTGATCAGGTCCTGCTGTGTTGGGGTAGCTTGGGTCTGCTTTCTGAGAGCCTTCTGTCCCCAGGAAATGCTGACCATTAAGCTCTCAAACCTCTTGGGAGAGCGAGAGGATTTGATCTCGGAGTGGGGAGGTGTGACAATGACCTGTGAGATCATCTACCCTCCACCAGCTAATATGGCAGAGCAAGAGCTAAAACCCAGCTGGCCCCACTTGGGAGCAATTGCTGGTTTCTGAACTGGCAGATGGGACTTAGGATTTGGGCTTAGATCTGGAGGCAACTGCCTGGTCTGTTGAGAATCCAGAAACTGATGGCTGGATGACAGTGCAGCCTTTGATCAGAACAGCCATTCCTTGCCAGCACAGATAAAGAAGCTGTTGAATAATTCATGGGGGTTGTCTTCAGCAGTAACAATGGGAATGGTCCAATCTGAAGTGCAAAGTGCTGGCTGCTCTGGAAAGTGTCATGATGGGAGAAAGTTTGATGGCCTTGATTGCCAGTGAATAATGATAAGTCACTCATAGGGTGTGTGCAGTCAGAGTCAGGCACTTGGACTGATGTATTGAGGATCAGAGAAGGTGCTAAGAAATCCTGAGACAAGGAGAGATGCAGTGGGGCTGGGGAAGTAGGAAGAGGACATGGTGGCCAGGCAGAGGTGTCTGCACATCAGATGACATGTCCTCTTCTTGCCCTATCTGGCGAAGAGCAAAAATTCAGATGGGCACTTTGGCTACCTAGGGGCAAGGGCCTGATTTTTCTATGAGGTGGGTGGCAGGTAAGTGTTCTATCAAATGTGAGCTGTTTTGTAAATAATGTCCCACCGATTCTGAATGAGTCTTCCCTGGGGTGAGGGTGGTGGGGCAGAGCATTTTCTTTTTAGGCTGGAATGAATTTCCTTGACAAAAGCAGAGTGGCAAACAGACCATCCATCCATCTATCCATCCATCCATCCATCCATCCATCCATCCATCCATCCATCCATCCATCCATTCATTCATTCATGCATGCAGAAACCACCATATTGTTTATTATTACTAATAAGGAATTCTGAATATTTCAGTGTTTTAGGTTAACATCTTGAGCAGAATACATACTCTGAGCATGATGCTTGCTGACTGGCTTCTGAGTCCCTATTCTGGTTTTAATTGCTTTTGTTTCCTTTGCTGTCAGAGAATCCCCAGAACAGTGTGGTGCCATGTTTTCACACAATCTAACAAGTATAGAATATTTACATGACCATGCCAACCACCAAGTAAACATAACCATGTGTTTGGACTATATGATACTGAGAGATTATTTTTATTTTGGAGGTGTTTCTTGACAATAGAGGCAATTTTATAGCTATGAGTGCTCAAGTAGTTGTTTCCCCTACTGAGTTATATATTCACAAAAAATCATGATCCCCTTTTCTGAACATAAGTGTGCCAGGATAGTTCATTGGGATGTTAATTAGTAAACATGTGGTCTTCTTCCATCACTTACTCTTCTCTATGATCTAATTAGGGAGGAAGCTGAAACTACTGGAGGAGAGCAACTTTTCCTTCTGTGAAAGTTGAAGCTCTGGAAAGGGATATCTCTAAGTGTTCCTGATGGGTAGAGATGGGGGAGTGTGCTTTTGAGATTCATAAGAGAGTGAAAAAAAGGGAATTCCTGAAGCCTGGGAAGGGGTTACTATGGTAGCAAAGTTATTGGGAGGCGAAGTATTGAAGAGATGGCATCATGATGATCCTGTTGAGGTGGGACCTAGAGACATGGGCTCCCATCACTGAGTATTGATACCCATCCTGGAGACATTGAAACCACTGGACATGAGATACTGGTTGGGACAATGGACATCTGAGCTGTAACCACCGAGGACCAGCCACCTGACCGATAAGACCACAGG
>NW_011888980.1:797697-807262 GCF_000151845.1 Pteropus vampyrus | reverse complement strand
TACTCTTCTCTATGATCTAATTAGGGAGGAAGCTGAAACTACTGGAGGAGAGCAACTTTTCCTTCTGTGAAAGTTGAAGCTCTGGAAAGGGATATCTCTAAGTGTTCCTGATGGGTAGAGATGGGGGAGTGTGCTTTTGAGATTCATAAGAGAGTGAAAGAAAGGGAATTCCTGAAGCCTGGGAAGGGGTTACTATGGTAGCAAAGTTATTGGGAGGCGAAGTATTGAAGAGATGGCATCATGATGATCCTGTTGAGGTGGGACCTAGAGACATGGGCTCCCATCACTGAGTATTGATACCCATCCTGGAGACATTGAAACCACTGGACATGAGATACTGGTTGGGACAATGGACATCTGAGCTGTAACCACCGAGGACCAGCCACCTGACCGATAAGACCACAGGGGCATTTTCAGTAAACATTGAGGCTTCAGAGACCTCAGGACCTTGGCAAAACCCTAGCCAGAGTAGAGGATGTACGTATGCACCAGTGATAACAGATTGAATGTCCTTCCATCTCAAAGGTATGGGGGACCAGAGCCAGATTTATGTGACAAGAATACAGAAATATCATATTTCTTTTAAACCTGAGCTCATCTGCTAAATAGAACCATATGAATAGACATATGGTTCACCTAATCTAAATTGCTTAGTTCACAAATGAAGGCAGTGAAACTCAGAACTATGTAACATTTTGAGGTTTCTTAACCTCTCCAGTTTTCTTATTTATTATCTGTAAAATGAAGGGACTTGGCTAATAGAATTCTTAAGAGGATTGTTTGAGAAATTGCCGAAAAAATTGGGAATTTGGTTAACAGAATCTATAACCTTGCTATTTTTAAATGCCTTGAACTTCCCTGAATGGATCCCATAGGGCCTCTACATATGCTGCTTCTACTCTTTGGAACTACCATCCTCAAATGTTGTGTGTGATCCTTTTGGACTCAGCCCAATGTCTTCTTCTCTGGGAAGCTTTCCCTGATAACCCTTGTACCTTAAGACTAGGTATGTCTCCAGGCATCCTGGTTTACCCTACATATTAATTCGGTTTTTTTATTGCCTTTGTAACAAATTATCATAAAATTAGTGACTTGAAAAAAATCAATTATTTTATAATTCTGGAGCTCAGAAGTCTCAAATGGGTGTCACTTGAGCTAAATGGGCTAAAACTCCAGGTGTCAATAGGGCTGTGTTTCTTCTGGAAGCTCTAGGGGAGACTCTGTTTACTTATATTTTTCAGCTTCTAGAGTTCTCCTGCATTCCTTGGCTTGTGGTCCTTTCCTCCATCTTCAAAGCCAGCATTTCAAATATATTTCTGACTCTGACTATCTCTACCTCCTTCCATCTCTGTGGACCCTGTGATTACACTGGACCAACACGGATAATCTAGGATAAGCTCCCGATCTCAAGGTCAGCTGATTAATAGACTTACTTACATTTGCACCCTTAGTTTCCCTTTGCCATGTAACCTAAAATATTCACAAGTTCTGGGGATAAGAACACGGATATCTCTGGGGTGGGGTATTATTCTACCTACCACACCCCATCAGTGCTCTTGTCACACTCTATGGCAATTGCTTTTCACTTTGGCTGTCTCTTTCTCTAGACTCCTAGAGCTCAGAGTCTGTGTTTATTTCCTGCTGCCTTCCCAGCATTCTGTACAGATATTTCAAACTGAAAGCTTTCAGATGATGGTATGATCTGTGCAGTATTATGAATAGATTTAAATTTATTACCAACATTTAAAGACTGGGAGACTTTGCATAATAGCTGTGAGTTCCTTTTTAATGAAAAAAATGAGACTTGGCAACACTGGACATATGATACTAGAGGATCTTGGCTCTCGCTTGGCCTCCATCACTCATGCATGAACTGCCTGAGATCTGTGGGCATTTTGCATTAGGATCCTCACTTGTAATAAGAACCCCATAAATTTATTTGTTGAATGAATGAATAACTCAGTGGCTGACTTAAAGCCTAGGTGATGGGTTGGGTTAAACTGGGAAGAGGAAAGAACAGAAGATCAGTCTATGAGGGCAGTTAGTACTAGAACTGGCAGAAAGCATCTGACCAGGTGGGATCAAGTCTGGTGTCAGGTGACATGGCATCTTAGCTGGGTCTTAAAAGAAGAGCCTGAGAAAAGGGTTTATGTATAGGTGATTTATTTGGGAAGCGGTCCCAGGGAGCCAGAATGAGGGAGTAGGGAGACTAAGGCAGGAAAAGAGGAGAGCCAAGATAAAGATGCTGTTATGAACTGAATGTGTTCCCCCACATTCATAGATTTAAGCCCTAACCCCCAATGTGGTGACAGTTGGAGACGATGCCTCTAAGGAAGTAATTAAAGTTGAATGTGGTTATGAGGGTGAGGCCCTGATCCAATAGGATTAGTGTCCTTGTAGGAGAGACACCAGAGAGCATGCTCTCCCTTTTTTTCTCCCTCCCTTCCTCTTTCTCCCTTCCTCTCTCCTTGAGAGTACTGAGGACAGGTCATGTGAGGACACAGAGAGGAGATGGCCATCTGCAACCCAGAGAGAGAGCCCTCACCTGACATCAACTCCGTCGGCACCTTGATCTTAGACTTCTAGCCTCCAGAACTGTGAGAAAATAAATTATTGTTTAAGCCACGCAGTCTACGATTTTTTGTCATGGTAGCCTGACCAGACTAAGACAGATGCATTGTGGAGGTCACTGCTGTGGGCATTGGGCACTCACTTCTTCAAATCTTCCGAGGAGGCTTCAGGTTGTCATCCTGGGATGACAGGAGGCAGGAATAGCGTTTACTGTTGGCTTCTCTCCCCCACTGGTCTAGTGTGGGCTCTGGGTGGATTAACTCTCCTGTACTTGTGTGCTGTGCATGTGCACAGGCCTGGGCATCTCTCAGTAGTCGCTGTGGTCTTGGGGAAGCCCCGGGGCAGAAGTAAGGATTTGAGGCACGTGTGAGATGCCATCAGCATGAGATGAGCTGGAGCCTGCATGAATTTGGCTGAACTTAGGAGTGAGTCTTAGAGCATGAGTCAGGATACCAGATGTGTCTGCTCATGGACACCTGGAAGTACTCAGGGTTCAGGAGGCCCAGGTTTAGGAGATAGGGAATGAATAAGCAGACAGGCTTAACTCACTGCTGGAACGTCAAAGGCCAGGGTTAGGAGGCCAGAGCTTTGAGGTGAGTTTGGGTTAATAGATGTGCAGGCTCTTAAATGATGAGTAAATAAAATCTGTAGTTTTGCCAGAAGACTCTACTTAATTTTTTCCTTTCCTTACCTTTTGGATTATGTCACACAGCCTTTTATTATTGCTACTTACCTGAGTAAGATCAATTGCCAGGAGTTTAACTTTTCCCTCTGTTCACTCTGTTGGGTGGGGGCCAGCTAATGCACAGTGAAATAACTTGATGGTAGCAGCAGAAAGGTAGCTGAGTATAACAATGTCTAGAATAATAAACATTTATTAAATGAATGAATAAGTAATTCACAAATGAAAAAGGGATCTTGGCCAACTGACCATATTTCTTCCAATTGAGGTCTTCAGTTTTGTTTTCTTAGTTCCCCCCCTACCCAAAGTTTCTTGTTTCATCCAGTGTTTGTTTTTTTGGCATATGGAATTTCTGTATTTGATGAAGACGACCATCATGACTGTATTTTTTCCCCCTAGCTCTATTGAGACATAATTAACATATAATTAAGGCACAAATGTGATGATTTGATACATGTATATATTGTGAGATGTTTACCACGATAAGGTTAGTTAACACCTCCTTTAACTCACATAATTACCATGTCGTTGTTGTGGTGGTGTGAGAACATTAAAGTTTTACTCTCACAGCAACTTCCAAGTATGTAATAAAGTATTATTAACTATATTCACCAGGCTGTACAGTAGATTTCTGAAACTTAGTCATCTTATAACAGGAAGTTTGTATTTTTTTACCTACATCTCCCATTTTCCCCCACACCCCAGCCCCTGGCAAAGGCCATTCTACTTTCTGTTTCCATGATTTTGATGTTTTTAGATTCCACATATAAGTGAGATCATACAGTATTTGTCTTTTTCTGACTTATTTCACTTAGCATAATGCCCTCAAGGTCATGACCGCATCTTGATTTTGGATATTTTCTGCTAACTTTTCCACTTTGCTGGATTTTAAGCCCATTAGTTATGGTCTTCGTGTTTTCTTAGTTGCTTCTCCTCCTGGAAATCCTCAGAACCCATCATCTCATTACAGGCTTCACAGCTGATGACTTGGAATCCCATTTAGTGAAATCTGTCTCTTTGGCCTTATGGCAGGTGTGACAGAAGCGAAATAACCAGTATCATTGTAAGGGTCTTGAGTTGAGCGAATTCTACATATCATTGATTTTAATCCTCATTGAGCGCATTGACTCCAAATTTCAGAATATATTTGCTCATCTTTCTTGGTCATGGTATGTGGTAGAACAGACACCCCTGTCAGTTGACTCCTTGGACAGATTTTGGGATCACAGTGCCCTTACTTAATGCACATAGAAATCTCTGTTCTTTGGTTTCAGTGGTTACTGACCACCCCTAAGCTGCAGCCATGCATCCAGCACATGTATGTTAAAATGAAGGTAAGTGAAAGCCTCTGTACATATTTATTCTTAGAAAAGCCACTCATCATTAATCAGCAGCATCAGGAGTATCTTTTATAAAGATGACCATCACGATTGCATTGTTTTCCTGCATGAACTGCCTGAGATCTGTGGGCATTTTGCATTAGGATCCTCACTTGTAATAAGAACCCCATAAATTTATTTGTTGAATGAATGAATAACTCAGTGGCTGACTTAAAGCCTAGGTGATGGGTTGGGTTAAACTGGGAAGAGGAAAGAACAGAAGATCAGTCTATGAGGGCAGTTAGTACTAGAACTGGCAGAAAGCATCTGACCAGGTGGGATCAAGTGTGGTGTCAGGTGACATGGCATCTTAGCTGGGTCTTAAAAGAAGAGCCTGAGAAAAGGGTTTATGTATAGGTGATTTATTTGGGAAGCGGTCCCAGGGAGCCAGAATGAGGGAGTAGGGAGACTAAGGCAGGAAAAGAGGAGAGCCAAGATAAAGATGCTGTTATGAACTGAATGTGTTCCCCCACATTCATAGATTTAAGCCCTAACCCCCAATGTGGTGACAGTTGGAGACGATGCCTCTAAGGAAGTAATTAAAGTTGAATGTGGTTATGAGGGTGAGGCCCTGATCCAATAGGATTAGTGTCCTTGTAGGAGAGACACCAGAGAGCATGCTCTCCCTTTTTTTCTCCCTCCCTTCCTCTTTCTCCCTTCCTCTCTCCTTGAGAGTACTGAGGACAGGTCATGTGAGGACACAGAGAGGAGATGGCCATCTGCAACCCAGAGAGAGAGCCCTCACCTGACATCAACTCCGTCGGCACCTTGATCTTAGACTTCTAGCCTCCAGAACTGTGAGAAAATAAATTATTGTTGTTTAAGCCACGCAGTCTACGATTTTTTGTCATGGTAGCCTGACCAGACTAAGACAGATGCATTGTGGAGGTCACTGCTGTGGGCATTGGGCACTCACTTCTTCAAATCTTCCGAGGAGGCTTCAGGTTGTCATCCTGGGATGACAGGAGGCAGGAATAGCGTTTACTGTTGGCTTCTCTCCCCCACTGGTCTAGTGTGGGCTCTGGGTGGATTAACTCTCCTGTACTTGTGTGCTGTGCATGTGCACAGGCCTGGGCATCTCTCAGTAGTCGCTGTGGTCTTGGGGAAGCCCCGGGGCAGAAGTAAGGATTTGAGGCACGTGTGAGATGCCATCAGCATGAGATGAGCTGGAGCCTGCATGAATTTGGCTGAACTTAGGAGTGAGTCTTAGAGCATGAGTCAGGATACCAGATGTGTCTGCTCATGGACACCTGGAAGTACTCAGGGTTCAGGAGGCCCAGGTTTAGGAGATAGGGAATGAATAAGCAGACAGGCTTAACTCACTGCTGGAACGTCAAAGGCCAGGGTTAGGAGGCCAGAGCTTTGAGGTGAGTTTGGGTTAATAGATGTGCAGGCTCTTAAATGATGAGTAAATAAAATCTGTAGTTTTGCCAGAAGACTCTACTTAATTTTTTCCTTTCCTTACCTTTTGGATTATGTCACACAGCCTTTTATTATTGCTACTTACCTGAGTAAGATCAATTGCCAGGAGTTTAACTTTTCCCTCTGTTCACTCTGTTGGGTGGGGGCCAGCTAATGCACAGTGAAATAACTTGATGGTAGCAGCAGAAAGGTAGCTGAGTATAACAATATCTAGAATAATAAACATTTATTAAATGAATGAATAAGTAATTCACAAATGAAAAAGGGATCTTGGCCAACTGACCATATTTCTTCCAATTTAGGTCTTCAGTTTTGTTTTCTTAGTTCCCCCCCTACCCAAAGTTTCTTGTTTCATCCAGTGTTTGTTTTTTTGGCATATGGAATTTCTGTATTTGATGAAGACGACCATCATGACTGTATTTTTTCCCCCTAGCTCTATTGAGACATAATTAGCATATAATTAAGGCACAAATGTGATGATTTGATACATGTATATATTGTGAGATGTTTACCACAATAAGGTTAGTTAACACCTCCTTTAACTCACATAATTACCATGTCGTTGTTGTGGTGGTGTGAGAACATTAAAGTTTTACTCTCACAGCAACTTCCAAGTATGTAATAAAGTATTATTAACTATATTCACCAGGCTGTACAGTAGATTTCTGAAACTTAGTCATCTTATAACAGGAAATCTGTATTTTTTTACCTACATCTCCCATTTTCCCCCACACCCCAGCCCCTGGCAAAGGCCATTCTACTTTCTGTTTCCATGATTTTGATGTTTTTAGATTCCACATATAAGTGAGATCATACAGTATTTGTCTTTTTCTGACTTATTTCACTTAGCATAATGCCCTCAAGGTCATGACCGCATCTTGATTTTGGATATTTTCTGCTAACTTTTCCACTTTGCTGGATTTTAAGCCCATTAGTTATGGTCTTCGTGTTTTCTTAGTTGCTTCTCCTCCTGGAAATCCTCAGAACCCATCATCTCATTACAGGCTTCACAGCTGATGACTTGGAATCCCATTTAGTGAAATCTGTCTCTTTGGCCTTATGGCAGGGGTGACAGAGGAAATAACCAGTATCATTGTAAGGGTCTTGAGCGAATTCTACATATCATTGATTTTAATCCTCATTGAGCGCATTGACTCCAAATTTCAGAATATATTTGCTCATCTTTCTTGGTCATGGTATGTGGTAGAACAGACACCCCTGTCAGTTGACTCCTTGGACAGATTTTGGGATCACAGTGCCCTTACTTAATGCACATAGAAATCTCTGTTCTTTGGTTTCAGTGGTTACTGACCACCCCTAAGCTGCAGCCATGCATCCAGCACATGTATGTTAAAATGAAGGTAAGTGAAAGCCTCTGTACATATTTATTCTTAGAAAAGCCACTCATCATTAATCAGCAGCATCAGGAGTATCTTTTATAAAGATGACCATCACGATTGCATTGTTTTCCTCCTAGGGACCTCAAAGAAGGATCCACTTCAGTCCTTTCGTTTTAATAGATGAGGAGCTGGAGGTCACAGGGGTCAAGTGACTTGACTGGGTTCACTCAGTGAGCCAGTAGCCAAACCTTGGTTCAGAACCCAAGTGACCTAACTCCACGTCCATTGTCGATCTGAAGGACGGGACATTCATGGGGTCAATGAGAGTACGTGTGACATTGGAAAGAACCACTTTCTTTTACCTTCAATTTTTTTTTCATCTATGTTTTTCACTAGTTAAGTCCAGGAAAGTCATATAGCATATAGCAGACTCTCATGTATAATATTGTTATTTCTGAGTAATTGAACTTTAGACAACTCCTGGGTGGTTCTCCCTCTATGAGGTTTTATAAAGCTTTTACATGTGTTAACATTCTGATTTAGTTTATTATATGAGGTGGGGCAATACTGTAATTGGATATTTGTCTTTACTGCTCATGTGATCCTAATATATCCTTTTATAGAGTAGTGCTATGCCTTGCATTTTATAGCACCTTCCTCTTAACAAACTCAGTGTGTCATTCATTAGGCTTCTTATATCCCTTGGCTTGTATTGTTTTAAATTGTGCTTATTTCTTTGAAAAAGGAGAATTTTAAAAGTGTTGAAACACATTCATAAGTTATTTCAGTGAGATACCATTTATCACTTAGCTTGATTAACAGAACGGGGGTACATTATGTTGGCAAGGGGCAAGGCAAAAAACATGCTCTCCTATGTGTCTGGTGGGAGTTAAATTGTGTAACCTCTATGAAGGATACTTTTGTAATATCTATCAAAATATTACATATACGTGTATATTTATATACATGTATACATACATACATATGGTATATATATACACTCTTAACAGTTCCATTTCTAGGAATTTGTTGTGGATATGCTTCAACATTGTGAAATTCCATATATATGGGAGTATTCAGAGCAGCACTGTTTGTTTCAAAGGATTTGACACTACCTCTCAGTCAATGGCAGAGAGGCTAAATCAAGTATGGCACGTGTATACAATGGATACGACCATGAAAAAGAACAGGGCAGCTCCATATGCACCCGTATGAAAAGATCTCAGAGATATACAGTTAAATGAAAATAGCAAGTTGCTACCATTTGTGTAAAAGGATGGGGAACGTATACATGATTGCTCATTTATGTGGAATATCTCTGGATATGTGCATAACAAATGAAACCGGTTACCTGTGGAGAGGCTTCCTGGGTTGCTGGGGCAAGGGCAAGGGCAAGGGCAAGGGCAAGGGCAAGAGCAAGGGCAAGAGGAGGCTTTTTTCACTGTAAACCCTTTTGTATGTTTTGTACCATTCAAAAATTCTAATTCAAAGTTTATTTTAGGAGCGAAAAGCACATATGTAAGTGATTTGCAATCTGTCCATTTAGAGTTTTTAATGATTATCGAATACACTGAACTATTATTCTTGCTGTAACTCTGTATGCTGTGTATATGAACATATATAATTATATGTAATATTTAAATTTATGCTCATATGTGACTTGGCTGGTGACTTAAAAGAAAATTTATTTTTCTGTCTGCAAACTGGTAAATTGTTGAGGTTTTTAGTGTAGTCAAAGATAGTTATTTATTTCAATTTTATGTAAAAACATCTAATATTTAAAACACTATGTATGTGCAATTTTAAGACATGTCAAACCACATATTGCTTAGGGATACATGAATATGTAGTAAAAGTATAAAGAAATGCACAGACATAATAAAACAGTAATTCCATGGTGTCCATGGTGAGGGGAAGTAGGGGATGGAATTCAGGAGAGATGGGTGCAGGATTGTTCATTGTTTTTTAAAAAATATCTTCTTGCATATTTCAAACATTGCAAAATAATTTAAAAAGCTAATATGTCTTTCTTACTGTTGGGAAATTATAGTTAGAATTCTGTGAAATCGTAAAAAGATGCAGAAATAGTCTGGGCACCAACAACCTTTATTTTCCTTGTTCTCTGTTGTGTCACTCCAGTACCAAGAACAGAGCCTGGCACAGGGTGGGCC
>NW_011888980.1:792469-797647 GCF_000151845.1 Pteropus vampyrus | reverse complement strand
CTCATATGTGACTTGGCTGGTGACTTAAAAGAAAATTTATTTTTCTGTCTGCAAACTGGTAAATTGTTGAGGTTTTTAGTGTAGTCAAAGATAGTTATTTATTTCAATTTTATGTAAAAACATCTAATATTTAAAACACACTTTATGTATGTGCAATTTTAAGACATGTCAAACCACATATTGCTTAGGGATACATGAATATGTAGTAAAAGTATAAAGAAATGCACAGACATAATAAACAGTAATTCCATGGGGTCCATGGTGAGGGGAAGTAGGGGATGGAATTCAGGAGAGATGGGTGCAGGATTGTTCATTGTTTTTTAAAAAATATCTTCTTGCATATTTCAAACATTGCAAAATAATTTAAAAAGCTAATATGTCTTTCTTACTGTTGGGAAATTATAGTTAGAATTCTGTGAAATCGTAAAAAGATGCAGAAATAGTCTGGGCACCAACAACCTTTATTTTCCTTGTTCTCTGTTGTGTCACTCCAGTACCAAGAACAGAGCCTGGCACAGGGTGGGCCTTACAAAACATTTGTGAAAATGAATAAACAGGCATAAATGCCCTCTGAGCTGCTTGAATGGTGGCCGATGGGTTGTATGATCTTCTGGTATATCATCTTGTGTAATGAGACTCCGGGAAATGAAGTAGACATAACTGATGATGTCTGCCACCCTTCAGATGGATGGGGAAAGAATAACATTGTGAATTTTCAAAATAACTGGGATTAAGGGTGAAATATTGATAGCTGATTAGGTCTATAATAAACTTCAGTTCCCACCTGTGCTCCAGAGCACTTAGCTTGAAAAAGACCGTTTTATGGGTCGAAGTAAGACCGGATGTTTTCTTTATGTGTCACACTCAATGGCCCTCTTTATAAATACTGTATATTTGGTTAAGATGGCTAATGTGGGTGTAATTCTTGACTTCCCCGTAGCAATGCTGTTGCCTTCTGTCATGTATTTATTCCCAGCCCAGGAACCAGGTCATATGGCAGTGCCTGGAATGACTGGCAATTACTACTGCCCACTTTCAGTGGTAGAATAACGTTTGCTTCTTACGGTAGCAGTCAGTCATGGTTCATGTGTCTGTTTAATAGTTAGAGATAGGGTGAAAAGAATATGGGAACGTGGCTGTCCTACAATAGCTACAAAAGATATGTTAATATCTGGAGACAATAAATGAATAATATGCTGTCGTTGCCAGTTACCACACCATGCGTAACTAGCTAGAACAATGCTGTCCGACAAAAATATAACATTGACCACATATGTAATTAAAATTTTTCTAGTAGCCACATTAAAAATAAAGAGAAACAGGTGAAATTAATTTTTAATTATTTTTTATTTAATCAAATTAAAATATTTTCATTTTGATACATAATCAATGGTAACAATTATTCAGATTTTATTCTTTTTCTTCATACTAAGTCTTGGAAATCCTATGTGTATTTTACATCTCCATTTGAGGGCTAAATTATCAGCAGATATATCTGATCTATATTTAGATTTTATAAAATTTACAGTTAAAAAGTAGATTTACATACCTAAGTTGTTCCATATAAACATAAATTTTTTTTCCCAGTAACTGAATCAGTCATTTGTTTTTAAATTAAAATTAATTTAAATTAAATATTTAGTTCCTCAGTGTCATTAGTCACAATCAAGTGCTCAATATAGCCAGAATTTATTAATACATTTTTACATTAGATTTTTTTCCCTCTGATTCCAAGAATCTGTTTATCGGTATGTCTTTGAGAATATAATAAAGATTAGACATATTCTTACTCTTTAGTAGATCAGAAACTAATAAAAGAGATGTGTATGTTGGTTTGGGTTAAATTAGTTTCCTAAATAAGTCTTGCAACTATTTTGATGAACCTAATTCTGAGAACTTAGATTTAAGATCTAAGATTTAAGGTGAGTAAAATTCTGGACGATAATTCTTTCACAAATATACTTAAGCTCAGGTCAAAAAATTCAAGTAGCTCTAACCCTGAGAAGTAATATCTAATTCTCCAGTTTTTAGAGAAAAAGATAATAAGTCTGAAAAAAAGCAAGAGTCTACTCACAAATAATCAAATGGAACTTCAGAATACTTAGAAATATAATTTCATTGTTTAAACGAATCTCAAGAATTAGTTAACAAGTGGATCGGTAAATTTAGCCACTGAACCTGAACTAGTAGAAATTGAGCAAACCAATTTTGAGTATGTATTTTATTCCAGATTTCTGACACCTCCCATATCACAAAGGAGGATGTTGATGTAGACAGCCTATCTCAACGCAGGGCCAGTTAGCCAGAAGAGAACCACTGGAGGAAGGCCAGCCCTTCGTTCCCCCATTAGCACGGCTGCTGGAAAGTGCTCAGAGCTCAGAGAAAAGGGGCCAAGGGTCTTCAGTGCTCCCATCTCCCTCAGTGACATCTTGTTAAGAGGAGTCAAGTCCTGGGACGTAAGGTTTTTATAGGAAGTGGAATTAGTTCTTCCCTTTAATCTCACAAACCACCAAGAATTCACTGGGGATCCCTGAAGTAGTTAATAATGTACAGACACCCTGACAGGCTGTCAAAGTGAAGGACAGGGAAGGGGCCAACCTGATGTGAGTGTGATTTTGTGGGATTGATCCTGCAGAAGACTCATATTCAGCAGGGGAATGGCTAGCTCTTCTCACCTCATCTGCCAGCCGCCACTTCACTCTCCTGCCTGGTTAAACCTTCAACCTGATTTCACAGCACATCCCATTAGAAGCTAGCCATGGGCCTTTCTGTGAAAAGTTCATGTCAGCATTCCTGCCAGGCACTCCGTCGGGCTATCTGGCAGCTGCCTACACCCTGTGGTGGTTCTGTCACCCTGCACTGTTTCAGACAATCACCCAGGTAGGTAATCATTGCTCCCCATTAATATAAGGATGCGATGGAAGCAGTATTTATATGTGTGAGCCGGGCATATTTGTGTGCGTGTATATGTGTGTGCCTGGGCAGTTTAACATTTTCTTCTTTTGCTCTTAAAAGAAGTTCAAAAACCACCTTTTCTGATAAATACATGCATATTATGGAAAATATGGAAACCCACAAAGGACCTCTCTTAATCCACTCCCACCCTTCCCAGATAATCATCGAAGTAGCCTGTCTCCTTCCAGTGTTTGAAACAGTCCTTGATGAAAAATTCCACTGACTGTGTGTGTGTGTGTGTGTATTTTTTTTTTTTTTTTGGGTCATAAAAACAAGCAAACAAATTGCTTGTAGCTTAAGGGACCTGTGCTTTTGACTTGAGGATAATTTGGCAATGGATTGTTTATGCCACAGAGCTTCTATACATACCATGTTTCATGTATGGGTACTTATTAAATGGGCATTCGTGAAAGTCTCATTTCTTACATTTTATCCATTTGAAGAGATCACCCCACCCCTAATTTGAAATAGTATCTTTTTTATATTGCTTTGACTTTGAATTATCTCACCTTGCGAGCATTCAGATGTCCCTGTTGCTGTCTCTGGCACTTGATTTCTAGCATGGTGTTTTCTAGAGAGGCAGTTTCTTAACCATTTTTTTTCTCCTGCCCATGATGATGGGCAAGTGGTCTCTGCAGCAGCAGTCGCTGCTGATCAAAACCTTGCCCAGTAGCCACTGAGCCCCTGGCTCTGCCATGCCTCTGGAGTCCCAGTCCTTCCTTCTAGGAAACTGAGGGTCTTTGTTCTAGGCTGCCATGTGGGGACCTTGCTGTTCCAACGAGGAGGAGGAAGAATGCTGATGATATGCATTTTGCCTATAACAGCCTCTTGGGCAATGGTCTTGGGAAGAAAATATGAAAAACAAATGTGAAAACTGAGGGTGACAGTTGAGATCTCATTAGCTTAGTGCCTGTCACAATATATCCAGGAGAAAGGCTATGGGCATGCGGCAGACTGTGTCTGAGGAGCTGAAACTGCACGTGTGTGGGTGCGTGTGCGCATGTGTGTTTGTGTGTGCACGTACGCACACAGACTGCATGCCTGGGGGTGGGGCAGGCATTTTAGGCTTTGCCATATAATTTACTTGCTTCAGCTTTAAAAAAAAATTGTCAGTTGGGTTGCATCAGCTTTGGATATTTTTCTTTCTGTGTGCTTTTGTGAATCTCTTTAAATTTTAGCTTGGGCTTTTTAGAGAGGCATTCACTGTGAAGAATAAACATATTATAGCTTTGCTTTTTAAAAATTTTTTATTGTGGCATGAAATGTATACAATAAATGCTTCCAGTGCACTATCTTCAGAGAACAGCCCAGATCAAGATGAGGGTATATTTATACTCTAAAGGGTACGAGGCCTTGATTTGATCATTTTAGGAATATGTTAGTATACCACCACTGCTCTTCCATGCCCCTGCCAGTCCAGTTCCCAATTCTTGAATCATCATATAAAAGCTTCTGAGATAAAGGTCTGTCGCTTAGTTATAATTTTCATCAATAAAAATGGTTTTAGGACCAAGTTATGCCTGCACCTGTTTTCACCCTGATGAAGCTGAGGTCGGCAGATAGTACACAATGTCATGGAGGTCATGGGGTCATCAGGGCCTGAGCAGAGGGCATTTGTTGCTTCAGGAGTCCTCGAGTGGAAGCCAGGGGCCTGTGTTCTGGATGCAGCTCTAACACTAGCCAGCAGGGAACCTCACCGTGTTTGGGTTTGATTTCTAAAGCCCCGCCCTACAATTTGACGGCATTATGATGCCATGGAAGTATGGCCTGTCATGCAAAACCAATAAAACCTATAACCCCAGAGTTCAGCCGGGAAACTTCCATGATCCGGGAGCCAGACCAGATGTCCCTCTTCTAAAAGATGTTTTATAGCTGTTGGCTGGCCTCATTCTGTCTTCCTGGCGGCAGTGGCCAGGCCTCTCAACAGGCTGGATGGACATTTATAGAGCCATTTGCTATGTGTATACTTGGTTTTCAAAACCACAAAATGTGGTTAATATTACTAATTTCTCCAAGGGGCCGTTGGCTGGTGGGATAGTCGTTCTGATTTGGCAGTGCCGCCTTATTGTTCCTGTTGTTAAATATTTTGAATATGATCCCTAGGCGCTGAAAGCATTTGATGGGACCCCTAGCACATCTCCTCAGTCAATGCTATCTTTCTTTTTGATTTCCCTGCTGCCTGCAATGGCTCAGCAAGCCTACCACTCATGAACATAGCCATGT
>NW_011888980.1:769845-792419 GCF_000151845.1 Pteropus vampyrus | reverse complement strand
ATAAACATATTATAGCTTTGCTTTTTAAAAATTTTTTATTGTGGCATGAAATGTATACAATAAATGCTTCCAGTGCACTATCTTCAGAGAACAGCCCAGATCAAGATGAGGGTATATTTATACTCTAAAGGGTACGAGGCCTTGATTTGATCATTTTAGGAATATGTTAGTATACCACCACTGCTCTTCCATTCCCCTGCCAGTCCAGTTCCCAATTCTTGAATCATCATATAAAAGCTTCTGAGATAAAGGTCTGTCGCTTAGTTATAATTTTCATCAATAAAAATGGTTTTAGGACCAAGTTATGCCTGCACCTGTTTTCACCCTGATGAAGCTGAGGTCGGCAGATAGTACACAATGTCATGGAGGTCATGGGGTCATCAGGGCCTGAGCAGAGGGCATTTGTTGCTTCAGGAGTCCTCGAGTGGAAGCCAGGGGCCTGTGTTCTGGATGCAGCTCTAACACTAGCCAGCAGGGAACCTCACCGTGTTTGGGTTTGATTTCTAAAGCCCCGCCCTACAATTTGACGGCATTATGATGCCATGGAAGTATGGCCTGTCATGCAAAACCAATAAAACCTATAACCCCAGAGTTCAGCCGGGAAACTTCCATGATCCGGGAGCCAGACCAGATGTCCCTCTTCTAAAAGATGTTTTATAGCTGTTGGCTGGCCTCATTCTGTCTTCCTGGCGGCAGTGGCCAGGCCTCTCAACAGGCTGGATGGACATTTATAGAGCCATTTGCTATGTGTATACTTGGTTTTCAAAACCACAAAATGTGGTTAATATTACTAATTTCTCCAAGGGGCCGTTGGCTGGTGGGATAGTCGTTCTGATTTGGCAGTGCCGCCTTATTGTTCCTGTTGTTAAATATTTTGAATATGATCCCTAGGCGCTGAAAGCATTTGATGGGACCCCTAGCACATCTCCTCAGTCAATGCTATCTTTCTTTTTGATTTCCCTGCTGCCTGCAATGGCTCAGCAAGCCTACCACTCATGAACATAGCCATGTTTAATGTAAGATCCAAGGCCCCTTTGGCTACTTCACTACTATGAACTGAGCAAGATCACAGACTGTAGGAGACCTGGATCTGCTGTCAGGGTGTGTCTGCCTTTGCTTCTTCCAGCCATGTCAGTAGAGCTGCAAGAAATCCCAAGAAGAAACTGTCGGTCACAGCTCACTCCACTGCTGCCAAGGTAATTGGGAATTTGTGGACACTAGGTGCTTTCAAGGTTTGGATAGCTTAACTCATCTTGGCCAAAGCAAAACGGAAGCTTGAAAATCAGATTAGATTTCAAGCATCTTTTCCCCTCTGAGACCTTCAGTAGGGGATTCGAGAGTGGCTCACGTGCCTTGATTTACCTGTGCCATTGTTTCTGTTATGAGGTTCAGTGGAACTTGGGAGATGGAGCTGATACTGAATCGCTGCTTGGATTGCTCACCCTGAAAGGTTGCTGCAGCAACTCCTTTCCCTTCCTGTTTTTCCAAGGCTACCGTTTGTCTGGTGCCACCTGAGGACTTAGAGCTGCTCTGCTGCATTCGGCTCTGCTGCCAAGGAACATAGCCAATCTCAGCGTTAGGGTGGCCGTCATGGGATCGTGGCTGTCTGTGATAGAGTTTGGGGGCAGGCCATGTGAGCTATTGCTCTTCACCTCTCATCCGCCTGGGCCTCTGTCTGCTACTTGCTATGATTCTTGGCTAAAGAGCAAGGATTACAAAGTCAGATGCCTACAGGGCCAGGCAGGTAGCATAAATATTCAAATCAGGCCGGGGCAAGACAGTAGGGAGTAGTGGAGACTGTGGCAGAGATGGATGTGCCTTGCTGATGTTAATTTTTAGGTATGTGATATAATGTCTCTTAGAGAAGTGTATCTTCAGAGAAGTATATTCCTATATATCTATAGGATGATTAGAAAGGTGTGAAGGCTTCAGGGCAAGTAACATTGAAATTGGCCTCTTATACATGCTCAAGAACCAACTGTTAGGTATTCAAACTAAAAAACAAAAAAAAAAAAAAAACCCCAAAGCCACATTTTCAGGTTGTATGTAGGTTAGGCACTGAGAATTTGCTACTTCCAGTAGAGTCTTCAAAGAAAAAGAAGTGTTTATTAAGCACCTACCATGCACCAGATAATGTACTGACATTTTAATAAATATTATCTTGTTTAATGTTCACAGCAATCCTGTGAAGTAGGTAACTTATATCTGATTTCTAGGTTAAGAAACTTGGGCACAGTGAGGACAAGCCAGAATGTGGCAGCATTAGGGTTTGACACCTTGACTTCTATCTTCCAGTCTAGAAGCTCCTGTTCTGCACCACAGCGTTGCTGGGATTTGTGGCCTCTGCCATACCCTGGTCTCCTCAGTTGCCATTGGGTGCCCTTTGCCCTCTTTGGGGAACTGTCTGCCTGCTCTGGCCTGACTCTGACTTCCTGAGGTCCAAGTTCTCACTAGCAGCCTCGCCTGTGTCACTGCCAATGCTGACAGCAGACTCTGCTCCCTTGGTGGATCTCACCCAGTCATTGTGGTGTCTTGGGCCTGTGTCATCTAGCCTGGCTTGGTCCTAGGCCTGGTTGCCTGCCTGGTCTCTTTAGGTTGGGGTTCCTCTCTGCTTGGTTTAGATGTCAGTTAGGTGTGGACATGGACCTCAGCGCATAGACCACAGGCACCACCTCAGGGCCTCGAGGCCTGCCCCGCAGGGCCCAGGCCAGAGGGGAGGGCAGCTGCCCTGATCTCATTTCATTAGAGCCATGATCTGCTCTCTGTGAGGTGGGCTTGGGGTTGACAGTGTATATGTGGGGAGAAAGGTGTAATTCACTGTTCAGGGTTTATTTTCCTCCCCTTTCACATATTCTTGATTATAAATAAATTAGAACATTTAGAATCCAGTAAATTTAACACCTCCTCCTCAACTGCCCCAGAAATTCTTTCCTGTATACAAGTAAATGAAGAACAATTGGTGCAAAGTACCAGAAAAGGACTTTCCTACTTGGCAGGTGTTGTTTTGTTTTTTTTGGCGTGGATGTTGGCTGTGGAAGACAGGCATTTTTATTTTCAAGTGTGGGTTATAGTTTTGCTCAGAGAGCTGTATTTAGGGTTACCCAAGGCAGACTGCGTGGAATGAAGTCGTTGGGCTCTATGGATATGGTGAGGTCAGGTCTCACACAGTGGGATGCCTTTCTCTGGATGTTCCTGCAGGTGGGCTCTGTTGGGACCATGTGATTATGTCATGTGAGCCATTTTCTGATGGGAAGGTCCTGTGTTCTCTTCCTTCTGCCACTAAATAAGTTGTGTGCCCTTGGCAAGCTACTAATCTCTCTGAGCCACAGTTCTCATATTTATGTAATAAGGAGAATAATGGAAACTTACAGGGTCATTTTGAAGATTAAGTGAGATAATATCTATAAAGAGCTCCTTGTGAACTCTGAGATGCTGTGAAGTTCTAGTTACTATAAGCATCAAGCCCTTTACCACAGGTTTTTGGGCTTAAGTTTGATGTTTATACCAAATTATGAAGTAGGTATATGCATCCTAGCCCCTTCCTACTCTCTCCTGTATCAAAAAGCCCTGTAGTCTACGATTTCACTTGTCCCAGAAAAGCAATTCCCCACTATGCAAATATTCTTGATCTCCAAACATTCCTTAAATCTTTCATCAAACTTAATTATCTTTGTGCTTTCTCTTTTCCTAAGCCCACACCTGTGCTGTGCTATGTATGGTTAGACAGAATCATAATAAATTTATTTGCAAGGATAAATAGTAAGGCATCCTTCCCAAGTATATTTACATGTCTCCCAGGAATAGAAGAAAGTAGTTTTGCTAAATGGATGAAGTTCGAATGGTGAACTATCATGCATCTGACGTGAGGTTGTGGTAGGAAAGGACAGGCCCTTTCTGGTGTCCTTTGGGGCATACCCTCTGGATGGGACCTCTTTGACGTGGCTGATGCTGGCCAGTAGTGTCTTGTTATGTCGAACATATTTTATATAGGATTTGAGTTGGCTAACAAGTGGTACTGGGATAAAAATATTCAGAAAAATGCAATGTAAGAATTAGGATAAATGAAATGTCAAGAGCATGGGGAGAAGCTGAATGCAAGCTTGCAGGCTATATGACTTGCATAGTTGTGGGTGGGCCGTGCATTTGTGAGCTTCCTGGAAGGCAACTTGAAAAAGAAAATAATCTAACCAGGAGGGAAAAAATTCACTGGTTACTATGGAAGGCAAAGATTTCTCAGGCTTAGTTCCTCTCTAGGACTGCACAAACAATAGATGTAGTCAACAGCAGCCTCAACAACATCTTATAGTAAAACCGAAGCAGATTTCTAGCCTGTTGTTTTTTGGCATATGACTTTAAGAACCTGGTGTTAATGGTTCTTAACGACCTTCACTTTGGGTCGGTGGTTCCAAATACACAGCTTTCTAAGGCTGTATTGACTTTGGTTGGTACAGTGAAAACTAACTTCACTTATGCTGAGCCAAAGGGCACATGATTTTTGAAGAATACTTCACAGAGAGCACATAGTGCTTCCTTTTATGCCTGGGGAGATTTGAAGAAGATGGGCTGCATCTTATTCCTGGCTTGAATTTTCTGAGGATGGGATTTGAACATAAGTCTGTCCAGCTTTGGAGCTCATGTTCTTTATCTTGCACTAAGTCAATGGCTAAAAAATATTATATTTATTCAGTAATCCAATATGTTTCATTTCTTCTACACTGAATGTTTATAAAGAGTAGATGCCAGTGCTTGGATATTCATACTGACCTGGTGACTTCAAGGAAAGTGAAGCATTGTATTCTCTGTTTGAATGCAAAGCTCCCTTACTATAGTGGCATTTACAGCTGGTAGCATCTGCAGATAATGAGGGAGGAAGGGTTAATATATGTGTTTGTTTTTGCCTGGGAAAATGGCAATGAATTTCATGCTTAGGGGTGCTGACTACTATTTAGCAATGACGCTTTTTTTCCACTAGATTAGGAAACAGATGTTTTTTGGTCTATTGAGGAATTTAAAGGCTGGAAATACTTAAGAGTTATCTTCCAGGGTTGTTGACCTCAATTCTTGGATTATGATTATTCTGGCTGGGGTCCAGTACTTTAGAGCTTTTAATCTGTAGAAACTCTTTTGTATATTTATCCTACTTTGCTCAATGTGACCTTTAAATCCTTAAATCATGGAAGCATAGTTCAGATTCAGGGACTGGGATTATTTATTCTTGTTTTAACTCTAAATAACGAATGTATCAGGGTCTTTGACTGGTGAACTGCCTTGGGATCAATCTTTACTGAGTTCAGTTAAAATCTTTGACTTCTCAGGCATTTCCACCTTCCTTTTGAAGGTGGCATTTGAAATAATAAAAACAGAATCATAGTAGCTAGAATTCATTGAGTATTTATTCTCTCAGTCAGGATGGGATAGGTCATGCTGCAGTAACAAAAGTACTTCCAAATCTTGGTGGCTTAATACAACATTTCTTATCTTGCTCATGCTGTAATGCCCTCTGTGGATCTCTAGGGCTTTCTGCTCACCATGGTCACATGGTGACCCAGGATAATAGAGGCTCCCTATCTCATGCTTCTATGACCACTATAGTACTAGGAAGGGGGGGATATCATTGGCTTTTTTAACTTCCTTGGCCAACACAAATCACATGGCCCAAACCTACTTCAAATGGAGCTAGAAAGTCCAAGTATACCATGTACCTGGAAGGAGAGGAGAATCAGAATACATGGGAGCCACTCTGATGAGCACTATGTTTTCTGGGTACCAGACTGTGTCAGGTGCCTCACATATGTCATCTGTAATCTTTGCTCTAATTCTACAAGGTATAGTTATCTATTTCCATTATAGAGATGAGAAAACAGAGAGGTAAGATGAGATGCCCATGGGCACACAGGGGCAGGATTAAAATCCAGTCTGTCTGATACTAAAATTTATGTATTTCCCTCTGCGTTATACCGCTTCCAACTGCTTAGACTTTCACCCTTTTCCCCAACTGGATGTTTCCCATCGAAAATAATGTTGCCAGTTAATCCTCCTCCTGTGATCAGTTTTTACATGTCTAGTGATTGGTGAAAACGGCCCTGAGAGGCTGGACGTGACAATTGCTGATAGCCTCATGAGAGTGGTCCAGCTGGGAGCTGGTCCACTGAATCATATCTGTAGAGATATGAAGAGTCCAGAGGTAACTAGAGAAGAAAGGGGCATCTTTTAGAGGAAGTCGGAAACTGTTCAAATACTGTCCTCGGTCACTGGACTCTGGGGACTACAACAGGACTGTTACGCTGAGATGGAGACACCAATTATGTTTACATTTACGAGGGGAGCTTTGGGTTTTATTTATCCAAGTGACAGTTTGGTCAAAAAATTTCCTTGGGCATGACTTGGATTATAGAATTAGAGTACAGGTGAAGTGCTGTCTTTGAAATGACCTAGGCCTGTGATCAGTGTTTAGGAAGGAGTCTAGGTGTGGCCTTTTCCGATGACAGAGACGAGAGCCTACTCTTGGGCCGGCCAGTCTGTGCCAGCAAACCTACAACCCACTGATGCCCAAGGCCACCTTCTCTGGTTCTCATGATGACTTTCCAGGGAAATAGTGCCACTAAGGAGGAAGTGAGTGTTTTGGGACCTTGAGGTAGATCTTGAAAAGCAATTTCTTGCTTGAAAAAATTCAAAATTATAATCAAATTAATTTGACTTAGTAGGTTAGTGTCTCCTATCTAGTCTTTCTACGAGCTCTCCTGTATTTTATATATGCTGCTCCTAGTGTTACTTATGTTAACTTACTGATAACTTATTGTCACTTGCTGACAGAATGATTTCTGATGGCTTCTCATTGCCTACAGGGTAAATGTCAAACATCTTAGCAAGGCACATATAGTTCTTTGTGGTTTTGTTTTTACCTACTAATGAAATATTTATAATGTATATGCAGTGGTGCTTTTCAGGAACTTTCTGCATAACGGAGGACTCGTTTTCAACTTCCTGAAAAAAAAAAAATTTTTCTGCTAAGAGGGTGTAAAGAAAAACTCAGTTCTCCTCCCGTGTTTTTCCTTTACTCTCACACTAGTCACACAATGCTCCTGACACCAAATGTGTGGGTTTTCCCCACAACAAGCAATTCTCAGATGCCAGCTGGGTGTCCTACAGTTTAACTTAGTTTTGACACTATCAGGTGATAGTGTCAAACCCCACAGGTTACGGGCTCAGTCCCACAAGACTGTCTCCCACTTCAGATGTCACCTGCAAGTGGTAGGTCCCCAGCTTATCCGCAACTTCTGCCTGACTTGACTGTAAATCGGAGGTTCCCATGACCTCCTCCTCCTTGAATTCAATTATTTGCCAGAACAGCTCACAGAACTCAGGGGGGAACATGTACTTATCAAGGATATGATAACGGATAAAGATAAACAGCCACATAAAGAGAAACATAGGATGAAGTCTGGGAGGGTCCTAAGTGCAGCAGCTTCTGTCCCTGTGGAGCTGGGTACATCACCCTTTCAGTACGTGTTCACCAACCTGAATACTCTTTGAACCCTGTACTTTTGGGATTTTATGGCAGCATCATCAGGTAGGCATGGTTGATCATTAACTCCATTTCCAGCCCCTCTCCCCTCGGAGAATGAGGAGTGGGCTAAAACTTCCAAGCTTCTAATCCTAGCTTGGTCTTTCTGATGACCAGCCCTCATCCAGGAGCCATCTGGGATTCACCTCATTAGATCAAAAGACACTGCTGTCACCCAGGAAATTCTAAGGGATTTAGGAATTGTATGTCAGGACCCTGGGGTCACAGACCAAATATTGGAACAAAAGATGCTCCTAGGGCTCATATCACTTAGGAAATTACAAGGGTTTTAGGAGCTCTTTGCCAAGAACTGGGGACAGATATATATACTTTCTATTACATCATAAAAGTTTCATTTTTCTTCCTCATTCAGTGATGTGCTGCTCCTGTGGAGAGAAGCTAACTACAAGAAAGATGGCGAACGTGGAATAGTCACATTAGAGAGAGAGGTGATTCAGTTTTGTGACTGTTCAGTGGCTATGCCCAGCAAAGACAGATAGCTCACTCTGGTCCACAGTAAGCCAGAAGTAGGCTCCTCAGAGTAGACCAGACGTGAGGGAGAACATGTTCCATGTGCTTACTGAGAATGGAGAATCTAGACTCAGTCGTATAGGGATCCCTCCTTGATCATTAGTTACGTTGTTGCCATGTATGTATGGAGGAAGAATTAGAAACAGTTATTCAGACGAGGAATTGAAAACTGTTATTGTAACCTGCTCTGGAGCCTGTATGGACAGTATCCATTTATGGACATTAAATATTTTATGGCTTTCATGGCCTAAATCATATTTTACTATTTCCATCAAACCTTAAGTCAAAAATAAATTATTTTATATATAGTTTCCCAAACAGGGTCAAGCTTCTAGGGCTCAGAATGGGTAGGTCTGGTGACAAGATGCCTTTTTCACTCAAGAAGTGCACATGTGTCTGGAGATGTAGCTCATGCAAAGGGGTTAGGGTTCACAGGTGTCTCCTCCCTTTGTCCAGAAGAGTTTTCTTTTTCTGGACCTTTTGAAGCTATTCCTTGTGTGGGAGGAAGGTCACACTGAGGCACAGCCAAGAGGCAGGAGCAACTCCTGATGGCCTGTGAACTGTGTGACACACAGAACAAGGAAGGCTGTTTCTACATCTTGCCCCTGATGAGTTTGTTTGGCCTAATTCAGGCTCTGTGTCCTTGGTCATGCCTGATTGTACAAGTCCACATTTATGTGGAGAAAACACTCTCTTCTGAGACACACAGACCGGACAGAGGGAAATTTCCTGTGACTTTTCCTGAGTCTCCATGTTCAAGACCCATTTAAGACATTTATAAGTAACAATCACGATTTTTCCTAAATAGCCCATTAAGGGTTCATTTCAGCAATTTAAAACATGGAATTCATAGGTTTTGTCCTTTTGGGGTAATGCTCTCTGAGTTTCTCCACCCCATACTTTGTGGCTTGCTTTGGAAAATACGTTTTTGACTTTTTTTTGGAAAACCCAGTAAGGTGTTTCCTTGAGTCAGATCTTTTCTTGGTAGGCTTAATAGTAAGTTAGCAGAAATTTTTAGCTTTGCACTGGCACTTCCAGCCTCACTGGGAGTCTGCTTATAGCACTGGAACAGCCAGTGTGTGGGATGTGAGGCTGGGAGTGGGGCCTGATTCTGCAAAACACATGGGCCCTCACATGCCCTCAGTCCCTCTTCTCTGGCTTCCTTTTATTCTACTGTCTCTTTTGTCCTCTCGAGGGTACCCCTTGCTTCATTCATTTAACCTTGCTCTGTTACTTCCAGTGGCATACACATTTTTCTAAAATGATAAGTCTGATACAAACTTCATGCCCTGGAGCGAAAAAGAAATAGGATGCTGGAATTAAAAAGATTCAAGTGGGTCTTGTCTCTTTTCCTTGTGTTTTTGCTGTTTCCAGGGAAGACCCAGATCTGTGCACCTTGGTTAAATGCCGAATCTTAGCCTGGTCAGAGGATGGTGGGGTCTGTAGAAAGAGCCGTTTGGCATTGCATGTAGGAAGAGCTACTGTGACCTTGGTCAGTGGTGATTGACCAGTGACAAGTGTGTGAGCCAGATGGAATCTTCTCAGGTTTCATGGTATTTTGGAAATAATTTTCAGACTCAAACCTTAGTGAGAAAGAGCAGAGCAGGCATTTGTTTCTAGGACAGGAAGATGGGTGGACTGAATGGTAAAGAATGTCTCAATGTATAATTTTCAGTAAATTAAAATTCTGACTCTTCTTATACACACAGTGATCATGTCTCAAAGATTTATTTAACTCATTAATGAGGGAACTAGCAGGATGGCAAAGCCAATTCAAAGGAGAATATGGAGACTTAAGTATAAATAGTCAATGAAACAAAATAATGGCTGAATAAGGTTTGCTGAGACATGGCTGAGATATATAACCTTATGCAAGGTGATAAAACCATTACCTTTGGCTTATGAGACAAAAAATGAGACAAATCATTTTCAGCTATCAACCTTCTGCAAGTTAACATCTAATTTTACAGTCTAGGCCCTAAAGAGTAGTTAATATTAAGTCAAGTTTCCAAAAAGCATCAAATGCCTTTCTGTGGCTTTGTCAGACAACGCTCCATGTGACCATGAAAGGGCACCTATTATTTTGACTTATTTCTAGATTTCAGATAATTTTCCTTGACAGTACATGATGGAACCATTGCAGAAGATGTTCCTCTGGTGTACATCTGAACAGTCTTCTGATTTCTTGTTTGGTATTTATTATAAATGGTTAGCTATTTCAGGGCCTGAATGTTGTCACACCTTGCTTTATTATTCTTTCTTTTCTGTGTGGTACGTTGTGACTATTTTCAGGGATGCTGGCTCCTAGGAAAACCATCTGGATCAATGTTCTTTTCCTGTCCAACTCACTCTCTTGTTTGTTACCCTTGGTCCAAGTTGGCAAACTCCAGTCATAGAGTAAAAATGTATATCTTTAAATGGCATGATTATTTTTGGGAGGCCATAATTTAAAAACAAAATTGTATTTTTGTCTAGTCTAGTTCCAGAACAGAGTTTTAGATGAATCTTGTGAAATAACTGGTTTCAATATAGAAAATGACTATTATATCTTTAAGTTTATAAGCAACAACATTTTTTATTTTCGAGTTTAAAACTTTCAGGTTTTCTCTATATTGTCTCCTGAAGCAAGGTTTGGTTTGCTAATGGGTTGATATTTTATGCACAGGCAGATAACACACAGCCACATTACAATAAATCTTACTAATTTAGATTTTACGAAAGAACAATGTGTGATTAGTTTATATATACTAGATTCTTAGTTAGAAATAGCTAAATATTATGAAGTCATGTGAGTCCTTTGTAATGCCTGCTGTGTGGACTGTTTTATGTGTCAGTTATTTAATTATGTTTTAGGAGCTATGATCTGACCCCCAGTGTGTCAAAACTACAAATGGTTTTAATGGATTTCCGTGGTCATTTTTTTTTTTTCTTTTGGAACTACTTAATCTCAAGAAAGAAAAGTCAGAGTCCAAGAGCAGAGCCTTAGGAGAGGAGTTGCTGGGAACAGGGGCAGGATGAGCTGGAGTCAGACTGAAGGTGGGAGCCATGAGTCAAAAGACAAGACCCAACCATGTATCATCTACGAGATACCCATTTTAAATATAAAGACATGTACAGATTAAAAGTCAGGGGATGAAGAAAGATATACCATGCTGACACTAATCAAAAGAAAGTGGGAATAGCTATATTAATTTCAGAGCAGGGAAAGTTATCGGAGACAAAGAGAGTTTTAATGGTAAAAGGGTCAATTCTCCCAGAGGATATAACAATCTTTAACACATATGTGCCTAACAACAGAGTGTCAAACTATGTGAGGCAAAATCTGATAGATACTCAAGGAGAAGTAGATGAATCCACTATTATGGTTGATACTTCAACACCCCTCTTTCTGAAATGGAACCATGCGGGAACGGAGTTGGTGTGGTGTGGGGCTGTCAGGGAGACATAGGGTTCCAGGATTCCTGGATGTTCCTGGATGAGTGCATATTCAGGCTCTCTTTTCGAATGGTACAGATTGGTCCAGTTTCTCCGTATTGTGGTCTGAGGACCACATTAGAGTCATTGAGACAGGGTGTTATTAAAAATATGTAGAGTTCTGGTTTCCACCTCAGATTTACCGAATCACAGTTTGGGGTTTGATTGGGAAACCTCCATTTTAAACAAACCTTCCAGGTGATTCTCAAATTTGAGAACCACTGAAATGAATGTGGTGTTAATTCTACCTCCCCCTTTTGCCCCTTAACATGGTCCCTGTTCAAAAAAACCCCCAGAACAACTGAAATTTGTTCTTTCATTGCAATCATCTTGGCTTCTTGTTAAGTCAAAAGCTATCAGATTAAAATAATTCATACCAAGAGGTAAATGACTAAAAAATAGCCTTTGGAGGGTGTTTGTGATTTAGGGAAGAATTTTCTTATCGAGGATGACTCAACCAGTGAGGCCCAGTGTTCAGTGGGAGCTTTTTGGTCTCAAACTCTGAGCATTCCCCACTGGCTTCCTGGTTTGCAGTGACTTTAGACCCTCTACTGTTGATAGACATCTACTTTCTCTTAAGTAGGATACTTGATTTCATGAGAACTTCCAAGCTAGGCTGGATAAGAGGGTTTTCTGGGGGCCTAGATATTTGAGTTCAGAAGGCCTCTGGGCACACTGCTTGTTGCCTAAGCAGAAATGAAACAGAAGCCTATGCCGTGTCATGTCCTGAGTACCAAACGCAGTAAACCTAGCATGTGTATTCCAGTCTTTTCTGTCACTCTGGGGGTATGTGTGTGTGTACATGCAGCTATGTGTCTGGGTCCATATGTACATACGTATATATTGTATATTGTATGTGATAATATGGTTGTATTCTGTAAATATACACTGAGATTAAAAAAAAAGAATTGTCATTGGAGCTATGTTTCAGTTTCCACATGGGTGCCTGCAGAACTGGAGAAGCACTGAACAAGAAGAACTAAATAAGGGATTCAGATGTTAGCATCTTATGGTAATTATAGTTTTCTTTCTCAAGGAAAGGTCATAAATTACTGATCATGGCGCAATGCTTTTTCCCCCTTGCTCTGCTTTAGAAACCATAAGAATCCTTAAGCTTTAAGTCTAAGATATTGAAAGAGAACTGTTAACAACATGGCTTGTTTGCTTTAGTCTAAGCTGGTTTGCTTTTAAGAGCTTTTTTAAATGACTTAATAATTCAGAAACTCTACTGGTCTACTGCGGGTTAAACCGGAAGGGATGGTTGAGTGGAGATTTACTGGGCTCGTGCCATGGGCCAGGTAGGGTGCCCAGTGCTCTACATGTACCAACTCACTTAATGATGGATATTTGTCCCGATTCACAGTTGGGGAAACTGAGGCTCAGAGAGCCAAGTGGCTTGTCTTAGGTGACACAGCCAGGAAGGGCCAGAGCTGGGATGTGAACTGAAGTCCCTTTCTGTTAATACCACTGCCTGGATCAGTAGGCCAAATTCTTTTTTTTTCCTGACCTGTGAAGACCAGTAGTGCAACATCCTAAAATTGACCTTGAACTCCACCTGAGACTCAGGTGGCCAAGAGTCTAGTAATCAAGGCACAAAACAACCTAGCCAGGAGTAGTGTTCATTTTTTAGTTTGGGAGAGAATTCGATATTTGTTAAAACAAATTGCTAAGCCTGTGGTCTTGAGGAAGGAGGTTTATGAAGAAACATTCTGCCTCCCTTCAGTCTAGGAGCCTTGAACAGTACTGCTGTCAGAAAGAGGAGGTGGTAAAGAGGGAACTTGCAGCACTGAGCAAGATGGTGACTTTGATGCAGCTCCTTTTAAAAAGTGTTGCCTGTAAGGAAGGCAGAAGAGGGACAAGGCATCGTTCTGGGAGAGGACCTAATCCCTCTTTTCCTTGTTTTACAGTCTCTGGCCTCACCTTTGCTTCTGTCATTATTGCTAAGCATGCAGAATTTTATGATGTGGTTAAAGGTCACTTCCACCTATGTCCGTCTGTTGTTAATATAATGCACGAAGCAAGCTCTGATTTGTGTTCTTACTATTCCCAGTTTTTTTCTTTTTGTAAAGAAACATTTACGAGTGAAAGTGACTCAAGTGCTTTTATACTGTACTTGAACTTATATTCCTTTTATATTGTATTTGCAAACAGGTATTTCTATAGGTGTTGGGTGAGTAAGCTATGACCTTTGTTTTAAAAGTTTAACTGTTGGGCTGGACAGCCTTGCAACTTCCAGAGGACTTGAGGCTGTGGTGGCATTTTCTGTGGTGTGGTGGTGGGGTTGACTGTGATTCACACTTAAGGCCTTGGAATGTGAGTGGGCTGTTGGGGAGTGTGGGCCGGCCAGGCTGTGGGGAGGCAGCCATACAAAGGGCACATAGTCACATTCCTCCAGGGCCACCCGGGAAGCATGGTGGCTGCCTGCCATCTGGCAGTGCTCTGGTATTCTCCTGGGAGTGGATTCCTGGATTCCTTGGAGCCTGGGAAGCACAGTGATCCAGGGAGACACTGCTTCTGGCTCAGTGGCATGTCCAGAGCTGTAGAAGCAGTTTATGGAGGAGGTTGCTGGACTTCTAAAGGGATCATCATTCTGGGAGGAGGCAAGGCATTCAGAGGGTGGGAACATGGAGGAGACTCTTGAATTTCATTGTTCGATCTGGCCCTGCCAGGTGCATGGCAGGATCCCCTCCAGCTTCCAGGTTTGGGAGTGCATTAGGGGAAGGGAATTGGGTGAAAAGGTCAGGTAATAAATTGGATGTTGGGTGCCAGTGAGGATAGTCTGTGCTTAGAAGTACCCTGGGTTTCTTCTGAAGAGTCCCAGAGTTTCTCTGAATAAGGCAAAGCCCCACCTTTAAGTGTCCTCACTCTACAGAGTGCAGTGCTAGCAGCTGGCAAGCATGCATGTTTATGACACAGTGATCTTTTGATAAGAGCTCATTCCTGAAAGGCAAATGGAAACTTCTCATTAGAACTCAGGCCAGGTCGTGGGGTCGTGGGGTGCAGGCAGGATAGCAAAAATTATAAGGCAGCCGCGAGATTGCAGAAATTAAAAGGGGCGTTAGAGTCAACAAACCAGAGAAAAGAGAAGGCTAAGGCAAGTGACACTTTGACACCTTTGTAGGTTCAACGAAAGCTGATACTCCTGGGAACTAAAATATCAGAGATGTCAAATGTTTAATCTCAGTGTTAAAACAAAACAAAACAAAACAAAAAACCTAAACTAAACCACAAAGCTGTTTAAGATTATAACCTATGAAATACAAAGTAAAAAGTTAGAATAGAAAAAAAATCAGAATAGAATGAAGAAGAAAACATTGAAAACAAATTAAGATAAATTCAAACTTGGAATTTAATTGTTTGTCCTAGAGTTTTTAAGAAAACAAAGATGATCTTAGAGGGTAGAACAAGTGATCCTAACTCATATTCCTGGAAATGTACTAGAATAAATTATTCACAGGAGAATAATAAACATTTGGAAGCACATGCAGTGCCGGTTTCATTTTGCAAAACAAAAAATATATTACACCAATGTCATATTCTTTTATGGCTGGAAATCTTGCTGGATCAAGGAAGTAGGACATCTAAAGCAGTCGATGTTCTGAAACATCCACGCTAATGGACGTTCCGCAAAAGCTAGGAATGCACGGTCTGAAACACACATGCTCCTTCAATGGGTTCATGTAGGACCAGCAGATCCCATCGACAAGGAAGTGCTGCTCAGTGTGGACCTGCAGGACATACTTTGTGTGTCAAAGGGCTCCAATGTTATTTTATATAAAACACAATAAAACCTCATTGTTTAAACTAGGGATTCCTAGTCGGGTCAGATGGGTGATCTGAATGAACTCATGAGACTGGAGTGGGTACGCTGGTCCGGGGAGCAGCCATTTGTTATTCTCCTCCAGCTCACTGCAATGGGTGTGCTGAGCCGGTGTTACTTGCTCAGGTGAGTTTTCAAAGGAGGCCAGCTTTTCAGGTTTTAGGGGAAATCTTCTGATTTTTAAATGTTGGCCTTTAGACATCAAAGGTATGGCTCTTGGGCCACCAGTGTGCTAACTCTGGCTATAAATGTTAGAGGAGATAACAGGTGAACGTTAAGTGGCTCCTTGGTGTAAAATGATAAAGATTTTTTTTTAAGAATAGAAAAATCAAGAAAGTTTGTGAAAGTAAAAAGAGTTTTCCTTGTGATCAGGGGAGGTGAGTTTGGTTTGGGACCTGTCAATTTACAGATGAGATGTCAAATCTGGATGTAGAGCTTGAGAGCCATCTACTTCTCTACGTAGAAGTCATAGTCAGATCTAGAGGACTTATGAGATCCCTGAGCAAATGACAAACAGATATAAGAGACAAAGACTCAGATCTAGGAAGCAGAATAGGGAGCTAAATGGAATCTAAGAAAAAAGTTTCGAGAAGTGCAGGACTAATGAGCTCCCACTTGGTACCTTCTGTCAGTCACACATTCTCACTGAAGCCTTCTGACTCGGAAGAGGTGCGATTGCCCCAATGTAATGGATGAGGAATTAAGGTTAAGCAGTTAGAAGCTGGCAAGGAAATGGGACCTCGGGACAGGGTGGGCTCTTTTAAGAAGGTGGGTGGTGAAAGGGAGCTTGGTGGGTGAAGGAATATCAGAAGGAAAGAAAAGGGCATTTCTGAGGATGTCATGTCATGGGTAGCATGTTTGTCACCCAAGGGAAGGATCAAAGGGAGAGGGAGAAACAGACGATGATAGAGATGGAATAAATAATTGGTAGGTTGAGTCGAAAAGCAGGCAGGAGCATGAGGTAGGATCAAGAGGGATCTTCAGAGTGACAGGAAGCTGAAGGAAGCTGTCTGTGGGCAGAGTAGTTCAGCCCTAGCCGCTGGTGAAACATCACAGTAGGAGAGCTACAGGCTTGGAAGGGGTAATGGTTCTGGGAGCTGATGGCCAGTTCTCCTTACTATGAAGGGACGTATTTGCTGTTTATCTTTTTTATCTGAAAAATATCATTTTTCATTTATGCTAATTCTCATTAATTATAGATAGCTCAACACAAATTAATCCAGACTAGATTAGGTGGAGATGACTTTAATTAGCGTTTTTTTTTGTTTGTTTTTTTGCCAGTGAGAGCATGCTACTAGTAGTTGCTGTCGCCTAGGATTTTTGTTGTTGTTATTGTCTTGTTTTTATCTTTAGTGAAGAATAGGGCTGCATAGCAAGACAACATGGGAGGGGTTAATTTGTTATTGTGTTTACATCATTACCAAGAGAACGCATTTAACACATACTGTTGTGATGGAGATTTTCTTGGAAAATAACCCTGTTATATATGTTAAGAAAGATTTTGGGCTTTGGAGTTAATGGGTACAAATCTGAGCTGTAGCATTTCCCAGTGGTGTGATCTTAGGCTAAATGCATTGCTTTATATTCTCCAACTGTAAGGTAATAATTATGTCATACCGTGCTTTTATGATAATTAGAAATATGTGGAAAACACCCAGCACTTGCCTTAATAAATGGTAAAAACAATGATAAATCACTAAAACTGAGGACTAAATGTTTTTATTTATCAAAGATATCAGACAAACATAATCGAAAAATATATATGTAAATGTATGTATGTTTTGTGTGTGTGTGTATGTGTATAAACATGTATTTTCCCATTCTCTTGTTGATGGATATTTGTATTATTTCCAATTCTGTTTAATTACAAAGAATGCTACTATAAACATTCTTATATGTATTTTCTGGTGCGCATAAGCAAAACTTTTCTCCCTGAGAGTGGAAGTACTCATGATGCCCATCTTCACCTCTGCTAAGTATTGTAAAATCTTTTTCTAAAATTATTGTGTTCATTTATACTTCTACCAGCAATGTATGAGAGCTTTGGTTTCTCTGAATCTCACAAACCATTGGAAATGTCAAACTTTAAAATGTGTGCCAATCTCATGGGTATGAATTGGTATCCTGTTATTTAATTAGTATTTCCTTGATAACTGATCAGTTGAGCATCTTTTCACATGTTTGCTGGCCTTATGAATTTTCTCTTCTGTGAAATGCCTATTCATGCTTTTTGCCCATTTTCCCCTAGACTCATCTTTTTTATAAGATATAAAGGTACTGGGTCAGGTATCTGTGTGCCTGCCTGCCTGCCTGCCTACCTGCCTGCCTGCCTGCCTGCCTGCCTGCCTACCTACCTATTTATCAAAGTTCAAAGAATCAAAATTCACACTAACACTAACTTTTAGTGATACTTTTATATGGCAGAAAAATCAAGTTTATTGCCTGTACCAAATAGGTGTCTGTACGTGATGAGTATCGAATGAATCTAATAGGGAGGAAGAAGACAAACTGCCATTAAAGATGTGCAATTAGCACGTCAAGTGTGATAACTTTCTAAACTGGTACCAAGCAAGCCTGTTTTTCATGTTTTGCCCCTTAAGGATGGTGTGACCTGGACAACCCCTCTAAACAGCTCCTTCAGTGAAGTCTGTACCTTCTGACCTCCTGGGTGATGGGCTGCCCCCTGCAATGAGAGTCGGGGCTCTCTCCATACCCTGCCTCAGAGGCCCCAGGTTTCCTAGGGAGTGGAACCACCTGGCTGCTCCCAAGCCTGTGTCCCTCAGGCCATTCCCACAGGATTCAGATTACATAGCCTATACCTGGGCCTGGGAATCCGAATTTTGAACAAATGTCCCAAATAGTTCCTATTTCTAGGCGACTTTGGGAAATCCTGATCAAGCCTCATGTCTGGCACTGAGACCCAGTGCGGAAGGTCCTTTGAGTGCTTTTCTTTTTACTTTGGCACAGATCTATCCGGGAAGGAACATAATTAGGGGAAAACAGTGGCTCTGGAAAAAAGATTTCTTGGTTTACATAATTAGCTAAACTTTCCTTTCCAAGTTCTCAAGCCTGTGCCAGATGACGCTTGGCTCCCTCCAACCCACAGTTGGCCCCAGGCCACCTGACCTCCTTAGTGTCCCCACTGCCAGATACAGCAATGGTGTCATAATTTCCGCCTGTGGTTCCTAAGTCTGCCTTCTCCCCATTGCTGTCAGGGCAGTATTTTAAATGTCTCCTATGTAAGACTTTTCAAGGGCTTCCGAGGGCTCTTAGGAGAGACCTAGCTGGGTCCTGGAGTCACAGGCTCTGCCTGGTCTGCATCCACCCTTCCTCCAAGACGCTTTCTTTTACCACTTGTCTGATATTTATTCTGTGCTTTGGGCATGGTCGTCTCTGCAGTTTGGGAATGTGGGACCATTTCTCTGACACCAGTTGTTTTGCTTCTGCTCTTTCCTGTGTCTTAGATCTCCTTTCTTACTTACCTCTGTTTGGCTGACTTATCCTTATCCTTTAAGATGGCGTTTCTCAGACTTTAATGTGTACACAGATAACCTAGAGATCTTGTTGAAATGCAGATCCTTTCAGTCGGTCTGAGTTGGGGCCTGAGGTTCTGCATTCCCAGAGAGCTTCCCAGTGCTGCAGGATGTCACCAGGTCTGGAGACCACACTTGTAAGGCTTTAAGACTCACTTGCTCCTCCTTGAGTTGTAAATGCCCATTAGTGCACCTGGGCCAACCTTTGCCATACTTCTTATTGTATAATAACTGCCTTATCTATCTATATGTTTCTTGAAGGCAGTAGTTGTACCTTGTTTGTCTTTATTTACATTTGCAGTGCCCAGCATAGAGGAGATACTCAACAAATATTTGTTGAAGAAACAACTGATTCCAACAATCCAGACAGATATTTGTCGGGTTGTATTTGTTGTTTGTGGCTATCTCCTTATTGAGACCAATGACTTGTTGCTTTTCCAGATGGTGTTCTGTGGCCTGAAGTGTTGGCTCCACTTTCTACGATGCAACAGACCTTGCCAGGGAAGGAGCAGTGGAGTAGGTGGTTAGCTTTGGCATTGGAAAAATTCTTTGTGCTTCATTTAGGTCAAGATTAGTTGGTTTAAAATTAGCCCTGGCTTCTGTATTCTTTTGATGGTTCACTTCTGCTTGTGAGCACATGTGCACACATCTCTCATAGAATGAGTCTCTGAGATTTAATAGCCTTTTCCTCTCCTAGCCCTGTTCTCCACATAGTTGCCAGAATGAGCTTTCTTTTATTTATTTAATTTTTAATTCTAAAAAATTTTTAATTTAATTTTAAAAAATTTTTTACACCTACAGCTCCCGGTATTCCTAGGTGGTCTCCCATCCAAGTACTAACCAGGCCTGACCCTGCTTAGCTGCCGAGATCAGACGAGATCGGGCATATTTGGAGTGGCATGGCTATAGGTAGACAAGACTGAGCTTTCTGAAATGCAGATTTGGGTTATGTGACTCTTGATGGCTCCTTCTCCTCTCAGGGAAGATTTTTCATCAGGGTGCCTGGGATGGTCCTTGCTTACTGTTGTTGTCCCCGAGTGTCCCTTTCCACTCTCAAAAGTATCCTAGTTAGGATGATGAACGATATGACTGCCCCACTCCTAAGGCCTCTCTCCATGTCCTCGTGCTCTATCTTTTCAGCCAGGTTGCTTGGTTGTGAGAACATCTCACATCACTTGTGAGTACCAGGCTTTCAGCTCTGGCTGCTAATTCTCATGAAGGGGACCTTGTTGCATTTGCTCTGGACAGTTATTCTGTAAACTAGAAAATGTGTCTATTTTAACCTGTAATCACTGTACATTCTGCAAAAACCAGCAAGATCAAATCATGAACCCCATGGTTTATGTTTTCAGCACATTTAGCAGAGATCTCTGAATGATTGCATTAATCCTTTAGTGGATTCATGAGTGAGGCGTCCTACTTGTGGGCGAGTCAATAGTAGCTAGAAGTGAGAAGAGGTCATTGTTATTTTGCTTAAAGGGTGTAACCTCCCTCCTCTCATTTATTCATAAACTTGTTTTTTTCAGTGCTGTTGGAGCAAAAGCCCAGGACAGTGGACAGGTTTAATTGTAAAGCCAGAGAGACCAGGGTGAGCTCTAGGCAGTTTCTTAACTCTTCTGAGAGCTGGAATTCACTTCTGTAAAAACGAAAAAAAGACCTACTTTGTGTGGCTAGCTATACCGATTAATTGAGATAATGTGGAAATGTTGAGTTATGTACAGCATGGTAAGATTTTCTCCTTGTTTTTCTAGACTAAACCAACTGAGTTATTTCTATTTGGAAATAGTGGTAGTGCTACAAATATATTATGCATTATTTATTTGTGGCACTGTTTTTCTATTGTGATGCAATGTTCTGTTTTTAAGCTGGGAGAGCTTCTTTCTTCCCCTTCATTATTCTAAATATATTTTTCTAATGCAACTCTGTTGAATGTCTGCTCATGCCTGACTGTTCCTCTTGAGTTACCACTGTGCCCGGGTGTAAAAGGACTTCTCTTATCTTCTGAAAACACAGCTGCTTCACTTACATCAGGCCAGGCTTTCTGTTAAGGAAATCTCCATTGCAGATAATGGAAATGTAGCGAAGATAGAGATTCAGTGTTCTGCACATTTTTGCTGTGAATCTTGGAATTTTTTAAAACCAGAAAGTGCAAAGATGGAGAAGTAGGCAAGGGAAAAGGATTTAACAAGTTCTATGTTGTCTAATGTCCATTGTTTGGTGGAACTGTAACCTAAAAGGTGCTCTCTGTGTTAGAGATGGAGGAACATTTACCATTCAGCCGAAGAGCAGCATTTAACAGGGTTGCTGTGAATCTGCTGCAGCCTCTCAGTGTGGTCCGTGGACCAGGACTGTGAGCTGCCGTGGGAGCTTGTTAGAAATGCTGTCAGAGCCCCCTCCCCAGACCTACTCAGTCAGAAGCTGCATTTCACAAGATCCTCAAATTGATTCAAATGCACATTAAAGTTGAAGCTTTTTTCTTGGCCAGCACTGTCCAATAGGACTTTCTGTGATGATGGTGATGTACTATATTTGCACTATCTGATACGGTAGACACTAACCGTATGTGACTAAGAACTTGAAGTAGGGCTAGTGCAACTAGGGAGCTAAACTTTAAATTATAGTTTATTTAAGTCAATGAACTACAATTTAAATTTAATTAGTCACATGTGGTTCGTGGCTACTAAATTAGGCAGCTCAGCAGAGACTCTACCAGGTTTTGCTTATAGGACTCCTTGTGATGGTGATGTCAGCATCCTGTTGCTGTCAGGAAGGAGTTCTTTATGCATGGCTGAGGGGTACCACTGTATATTCTGGGGTCCTTGTTGATGACTATGGCTCTGTGCCAGCCCCTAGAATGAGTCTAAGAGCCTTTTTGTTTGTGTTGGGAGTTCCGTAGCTGGTATATTAAATGAAGAATATGCAGATTATGACCGGCTGAATGAGGAGGCATAAGCCACACACATGGAGTCAGCAGGTAAACAGCTGCCTCAGCATTCAAACTCTCACTTTGGAGAAATGACAACTCAGGGTTGTTTTGATTGAAGGTGCAGTTTCAATACACTCAAACTAAGGAAGTGAAGTCACAAGTTGTATTACTTATAGATCCCAAAAATGAGGGTGGGGAAACACAGTGAACTGGGGGAAGTGCAGCCCTCCATCCCAGGTCACCAGGGAGCAGGAGATAGAGAGCTGGGTAGCAAGCATCTATTACTTATAAGGGATTGGGGCGGAGGTCACAAACTTTTCATGGGCTCGACTCTAAGTGGTGCTTTTAAAGGGTGTCCCAGGAAAAGCAAAGTGAAGACTTACGTGGGACCCTTAAGCTCAGATCCTTAAGTAAATGTCTGGACTTTGGGTGTGAGCAGGGTCGTCATACTGTCAAATGCCAAGGCAGCAACTCCAAATAGCTTTTCCTCATCACAGTATTCCTGACACACTTCCTTCTCTGGAGCCTCACAATTGGATAGAAAAAAACCCACACCCTTCTCCCCGCCAAACTTGACAAGCAAACACCGGCACTAAACCAACACAAGACATTGAAAACTACCCATTTCTCATTGTGTTTCTATTATTTTACAAATCTCTGAAGATCAGAAGATATAGTTCTCTACTTTGCTTCATCTACAATGTATCTGGCTTACAAAATCAAAGT